>NC_051185.1:62984049-63001166 GCF_013339695.2 Rhipicephalus sanguineus | reverse complement strand
CGTGGATCCAGAATATCCAGGGAAAAGACTGCTGATGTACTGGATAAGTACTCTTGAGAACGCGTTTACAACCGAGATACAGGAGACCGCAAGCTGAGAGTGCAGTGTAGTTTTACAAGACACTGGGCTACATTAAGCGCACAGGTGATAAAAAAAACAGAGGAGAAAGCATTTGAAGAACTAACACCAGTAGGTGTAAGCTACTTGCTAAGAGAAGAGACGTTAGAAGCGGAGGATAAAAAATATTAACTAAAGCAATCACAGAAGCTCTGTAAGGTGAAGTATGAGGCAGTGATAGTGTGAGATTCGGCTCCAGTGGCGGTCCCCGAGAAATGGCGCTAAATCTAGTTCAAATGCAGCGTTAATGTCGTCCTTGTGTAGCGATTGTTGTAGTTCTAAATGCTGCGCTAAATGCAGCACCACCACGGTGAAACCTGAGCAAGTGCGTAGCACGGGCACCCAGCGATTCCCGTTGAACTGTTTAGTTAGTCTCTGTCTATGAATGATCTCTCGCAGAAGTTCGTAACACCGGCGCCGGAGAAGCTCCGGTGGGAGGAGCAGTCGCGCGCCCTACGAGGCGGTGGCGCCCTCTATTTCGCGGCGCGGGGGGCAGCCGCATGTTTCCGAAGCGTCTTTGGCAATTTTAAGTGGATTTTTGCAATGATTCTTGGTTATTTCTGTTAAGTATATTATTTTAGACCTTGTTCGTTTACTTTAACCAGGTTTTGAGGATTACTAGCCCTGCTTTAGGCCTGTATCGACCACTTGATTTTGAGCGTGATCACGCCACGTGAGATCTGTTGATGGACGACAGGCCGGGCCCCTAAAGTGTTACGCACTTGAAACTTATACAAACAGATGGAAGAGATAGAATATCAAAATCCCCAAGTGGTGCGCGAGTTTGACTGACTAGGTGGAGCTCGTTAGCGACGCGCCAACGCCCCGCCAGGTGACATGTTACACCAAATGGCAGGTGTGCAAATCGCGGGCAACGCGAGACAACTATAGGAATGCTTATTTGAATGTGTTGCTACTAAGGGTGTATGGCACCTTGCCTGTCGCACCTTTGGCGTAAGAGCCACATCGATGTCGCAAAGGAACGGCGGCATGTTTGAACAATTGGTACTAATGGTCACAACGTATACGTGATCTGGAGACGCCGGTGCCAGGCAGAAGCACGCCGACAACGCCGACGTGCCGCGTTCCCGGCTTTACATTATCATCACCAGCCTGATTACGCCCACTGCAGGGGCAAATGCCTCTCCCATGTTCCGCCAATCAACCCGGTCCTGTGCTTGCTGCTGCCACATATAATGCTGCCACATATACCCGCAAACTGGAGCACCAGCCTCCCTCCCATTTACCACCACCCCACACTACACACGATGACCTTCGCGAGGAGGAAGACAGTGACCCTGCTCGGATGGCTCCCCGAGAGCTTCTTGCTCATCAGCGATGCGCACAGCAGAAATATGGCGTGCG
The DNA here is from genome assembly GCF_013339695.2 of Rhipicephalus sanguineus. Classification (NCBI taxonomy): domain Eukaryota; kingdom Metazoa; phylum Arthropoda; class Arachnida; order Ixodida; family Ixodidae; genus Rhipicephalus; species Rhipicephalus sanguineus. Next base: position 62,999,684 of record NC_051185.1, on the reverse strand, counting down.
TGAAGGAGCACACCGTAAGTGTGCTCCTTCATTTCTTCAACTACATGTACACCGGACCTTCAGAACTTTCTTTTGAATTATATATATATATATATATATATATATATATATATATATATATATATATATATATATATATATATATATATATATATATATATATATATATATATATTTGTTTGTTTGTTTGTTTGTTTATTTATATATTTATTTATTTATATTTGATTTCAGGCGATTTTTTATATTCATAGAGCTGATCAGATGACTTGCTTTTCAAGACCGTTTGCTTTTGCTTTAAATCAAGGAAGAATATGCACAAACAGATTGTGCAGGCTGGGCCGCCCTATACCGCGACAACACAGCAGTGTTTAATAACATTTTGGAAATATTACCGTGAAGTTTAAAAAGTACACCGAAATTTAACCTGATCATCTGAGCATTCCATCAGCAAACTTCCCAGTCTCAGTTTGACGTTGTAGATACGATGAGTGTGAAGAAACCGCTGTGACTCTAGTACCTGAAATACTCACTTATTAAACAAAACATGTGGCTCACAAAGCAAAGTACTTCGCAGAAGTCTTCAGGATAAGCCGAGCGCCAATTTCTTCACTGTTAGAGCTCTCTAATATAAAGTCTTTCTTAAGAAGAAGACGAAGTTCAGTCGATTTATACTTAAGCAAACCACATTGAGCTGGTTGTGTATAGTTATAAGATTATAACTGAGTACGAACTTTTATACTAGGTGTCGTTCCTTGCCCTCCTACTTTTCCCTGCTTGGGTGGGGGGTGAACGAGAAAGCGGTGAAGTGGCCCTGTACTCCTCCCCTCTGGTTCCTCTAAGTAAATAGCCTGCGTAAGCTGTGTAAGCTCAAACGTTCCTTGAAAAAATGTGGGCGATTATAACGTCAAACTACCCCGCATTGTTTCCTTCCGGATAGGTCGTTAGCTGTTAATGATTGGTCGAAAGTTTCTGAGTCATGCTCACAGCCCCTGCTCGTACAAAGATGCAATAAATGACGATTAAGTGATCCACCGCGTAATTATCACGTACGCATGACTTCGTAAAAAATAATAATAATTAACTATTTTCCATTCGGCGTACTGTTTGTCATTGGTTCTTCGCTATTCGACAAAATTTTTAATGTGCCATAAAATCGCCTCCAATTGTTACGTGACGTCACAAGTCTGCGAGAACTCGTGGCGTTAAAATGAAGTGTGCATAATAAGCCGCACATTACTGTGCTGAACAATAACTCTCTTTTTTTTTTTGGAATAGCCAGACAGTGCCTTTTTCTGAACGTAAGTTAAGAAGGCTGTCCGCGAATCACATTAACAGCGGCTGCTCATAGCAGTGGGCCAGATGGATTCACATGTGTATGATAGATACTTTCAATTGTAGCATATATAACGATGCTGAGCTGTTTTTGCGCGTGTACAACTCTCTGCGAACTCATCGTTGCTGACAAAGAGGTAGAGAGAGAAATAAACATTATGATAAGCCAAGTGAATCAGGCTAATCGGAGACTAAAGCAACTAAAGTGGGAATCTATTTTAGCTGTCCTGGCTAGGCACAACTAAAATGCTTGCCACTTCTGCACACTCATCAACTCACAGCAGCTTGAATATGGAGCAGCGGCGGTGCAATTCGTTTTCGAAGAAACTGAATTTCCTGAAGAAGGAGAGCGTTTGATCGGGCTATAAAACGTTTACTGGTTCCCGCATATTTGCGTCGCGGCTTACTTAAATTTCAGGCCAGGCAGGACAAAATAAAATCATGACAGATTGCTGTAATGTTATAGAGCCCCTGCTGAGCGATAGCCTCCTCTGCAAGGCTCGAGCGCAAGCATAGCTCGGCACACTCACTCATGAGTGCACTCACTCACACTCACTCACACTCATTTGAACGTTGTGAGTGTGAGTATGAGTGAGTACTCATGAGTGTGAGTGGACGTGAGTGTGAGTATGAGTGAGTACTCATGAGTGTGAGTGGACGTGAGTGTGAACGTGAGTGAGCACTCATGAGTGTGAGTAGTCGTGAGTGTGAACGTGAGTGAGCACTCATGAGTGTGAGTGGACGTGAGTGTGAACGTGAGTGAGCACTCATGAGTGTGAGTAGTCGTGAGTGTGAACGTGAGTGAGCACTCATGAGTGTGAGTGGACGTGAGTTTGAACGTGAGTGAGCACTCATGAGTGTGAGTAGTCGTGAGTGTGAACGTGAGTGAGCACTCATAAAGGTGAGTAGGCGTGAGTGTGAATGTGAGTGAGTACTCATGAGTGTGAGTAGATGTGAGTATGAACGTGAGTGAGCGCTCATGAGTGTGAGTGGACGTGTGTGTGAACGTGAGTGAGCACTCAGAGTGTGAGTAGGCGTGAGTGTGAACGTGAGTGAGTACTCATGAGTGTGAGTAGATGTGAGTATGAACGTGAGTGAGTGCTCCGGAGTGTGAGTGGACGTGAGTGAGTACTCATGAGTGTGAGTAGGAATGAGTATGAACGTGAGTGAGTGCTCATGAGTGTGAGTGGACGTGAGTGTGAACGTCAGTGAGCACTCATGAGGGTGAGCAGGCGTGAGTATGAACGTGTGTGAGTGCTCATGAGTGTGAGTAGTCGTGAGTTTGAACGTGAGTGAGCACTCATGAGGGTACTATTAGTGTGAGTAACTGAGTAGACTCTAAGAAAAAGAAGAGTCAAAAGAGGGTCACGGCCGCGTGACTCTCTTCGGGTGTCCATTTGATCCCTTTTGAAAGGTATATGAGAGAAAGAGAGCATTTGGGCTGGAGTCACAGGACTCTCCTAAAGCGCGTTTCGATTGGCTTCCGCGATGAAGGCGCCGTCGTATGCGCCATACGTATCGCGCATTTGCCGTTCGGCGCCGTATTATATGAAGTACACCGATTCAATGCAGTAGATACACATTTTTATGATGTAACGCAGACCTCCATACTGCGGCGTCAACTCGCCATGTCTCAAAAGTGGCATAATCCAAGGATTAACGCGGCCGCTGGTGTGGCGCACAGAAATCACAATGTGGCAGAAGGCCGATCAGCGCTGTGGTGGTGTGCTTCTACCTCGACGTCATGACTGTGCGCTGGATTTTCACTGTGTTCGCCGACAAAACAAACCTAAGCATTCAATGCTATATTGGTCGAGCAGCGTGCAAGCGCAATGCACTTTCAGGGGCAAGAGGGGGGGGGGGGAGAGAAAATTGTCCCTGACATAGCTATGGAATATGTTTATGCATGGCCTAGACATTTTGTACAAACTATTCCTACCCGCCCCCCGCTCTTACCTTCGTCATTGTGTTCTGGCCCTTGCGGGAATAAATTTTCGTGACTGCGGCTCGTTAGCTGACGTGAGTTTTAAACCCCTGGCATAAGCAGTGAAGGTGGAGTTAGCAAATAAGCGCCCCATACATTTGCTGTTTGGTCAGTTGACGAAAATGAAAACTTATACGCTAAAAGGTCGTTATTCGCTCTTCGTTAATTCGGAAAATCGGATAATTCGGACGTGTTCTCTGGTCGCGGCAAGCTCATGCATTGTTTAATGGTATCAAACTCTTGTTAATTCGGTCATATTTGCCCGCAACCCGGTTAATTCGGACGATCCTCGGAGCGCACCAAGCAATCCGAGGTTCGACTAGGAGTTCGACTCACAGGAGGAAAAACGGCATTCGCGAACAACTCAAACGGCTGCGGTCCTTCATAAAGGCGTGGTCGCCATCCACGATCTAGCCATAATCACGTTGTTGGCGACAAAGACTTCGACTGCTGCGGCCCACTTGCTTTGTCTTCGATTTTGCTCGGCGCACGCGAACTGCGTGGGTGATATATCTATGATCGCGTCCATAGCGCCAGCGGCGATTGCGGGTCAAAGTTGCGACAAGCAGTAGTTTCGTTTTCGCCGCGTCGCTTCAGAACTGTGTAGTAGCCAGTAGTAGCCATTCAATATTGTGCATTAGCGAGCCAGGTTTACTTAGCAGCGGATGCTGTGCCGAGCAGTTTCGTTTCGACTGTGGGCGCAGGCCGCGCACGCGCCTTCGGAACTGCGTGGTCGCTATGGTCGTGTTTTAATTTAGCGACCGCACTTTCGTTCACAGCGGATGCGGCACTCAGTAGCCTCGTTTTGACTTCGGGCAATGCACGCGCAATGTCACGCAACTCGAACATAGTGGAAGCTGTTGAAGGTGAAGAGATTCAGCCGCAGTGCGCATGCTGGTATAAAATTCGGTTGCGACATTACGATGAACGAACGATCATTTGTCGATCATTTTTCCGGCGCAGAAGTTATCTTCACGTGCGCGTGGTGGCGGTGACGGTACGTAATAAGGGAGGGGGCCAGATCACCTTTAGCGTTAAGACACGGCTGTCTTGAGCCGCGGTCACATTGTGAACGGAGTTGCGAATGAAGAAATTTGCGGCATTTGCATTGCTTTTATGTCAGATATGTACCATGAATTTAAGTGGTCATCAAGAAAATGCGAATGCATTGATGTAATAGACACTTGCTTATTGTTTCCTTGATACTTTCGATAATTCGGCATTCGGTTAATTCGAACAAATTTTCCGCGGTCCCGACATCCCATATATCCCCTGAGCAATGTATGGGTAGGGAAGCCTTCGTCAGGGAGTTGCATCTGCCTTTAGCCCCTTCATCCCAGACAATGTCTGTCTGAATAAAGTTCACATAAAAAATAATACATATACATAGCACATTTCCCTTGAACCAGTGTTAACATCCGCGGTTTGTTTCTGATATAACGAGAATATATGAGAGATATCTTAGATGCGAATGCATACAAAACTTTTGTCCAGTGTGACAGAGAGACGTGAATGAGACCCGGCGAGGTTGAGTGGGTGTGAGTAAAGTCCCTAGATTTTTCCCTGTTCTAGGGACTTTAGGTGTGAGTGGTAATGATCGAAGATGGGCGCTATTGGACGTGTAAACGCGAGTATCTGTGAACGGGAGTGTACTTCAATATGCACATCAGGGGCCGCATGTGAGTGTGAGTAGAGCGGAAAGCTTGGCATGTTCATTCATGAGTAGACTCATTTCAAAGGCGTGAGTGTGAGTATGAGTGAGTGACGAGGGATATGAGAAGGCATGAGTATGAAGGCAACATACGAGTGTAATAGGTGTGAGTATGAATGTGAGTGAGTACCCATGGGAGTGAGTAGACATGAGTGAACGTGAGTACAAATGGCTGTGAGTAGGTGTGAGTATGAACGTGAGCACCGGTGTGAGTAGGTGTGGGTCAGTACTTACCAGTGTGAATGGGTCGGTGAGTACCGATGGGTATGAGCAGGTATGAGTATAAACGTGAGCGAGTGCCCGTAAGTGTGAGTACCCTTGAGTGTGAACGTGAGTACTTATGAGCGTAAGTGGGCGTGAGTATGAACGTGAGTGAGTGCCTATGAGTGTGAGATGGCGTGAGTGTGAACGTGAGTGAGTACGAGTAGATGTGAGTAAGAGCGTGAGTAAGTGCTGAGTGTGTGTACGTGTGAGTGTAAACGTGAGTGAGTAGGTATGATAGTCAGTGCACGTGATTGTGAACGTGAGTGAGTACCAATGAGTGTGAGAGGCGTTACTGAAAGTGAGTGAACACTTATGAGTGTGAGCGGGCGTGAGTATGAACACGAGTGAGTACCAGTGGTCGCGACGTGTGAGCATGAACGTGAGTGAGTGCCTATGAGTGAGGAAGCGTGAGTATGAACTTCAGTGAGTGTGAGTGGGCGCGAGTATGGGCGTGAGTATGCCCATCAGTGGGTGTTGGTGGGCGTGAGTATGAACGTGAGTGAGCGCCTATGAGTAGGAGTAGGTGTGAGTATGAACGTGATTGAGTACGTATGACTGTGAGTAGGCGTGAGTATGAACGTGAGTGAGTGCCTGTAAGTGTGAATATGAACTTGAGTGAGTGTCTATGAGTGTAAGTAAGCGTGAGTATGAACGTGAGTGAGTGCCTATGAGTGTGAGATGGCGTGAGTGTGAACGTGAGTGAGTACGAGTAGATGTGAGTAAGAGCGTGAGTAAGTGCTGAGTGTGTGTACGTGTGAGTGTAAACGTGAGTGAGTAGGTATGATAGTCAGTGCACGTGATTGTGAACGTGAGTACCAATGAGTGTGAGAGGCGTTACTGAAAGTGAGTGAACACTTATGAGTGTGAGCGGGCGTGAGTATGAACACGAGTGAGTACCAGTGGTCGCGACGTGTGAGCATGAACGTGAGTGAGTGCCTATGAGTGAGGAAGCGTGAGGTATGAACTTCAGTGAGTGTGAGTGGGCGCGAGTATGGGCGTGAGTATGCCCATCAGTGGGTGTTGGTGGGCGTGAGTGTGAACGTGAGTGAGCGCCTATGAGTAGGAGTAGGTGTGAGTATGAACGTGATTGAGTACGTATGACTGTGAGTAGGCGTGAGTATGAACGTGAGTGAGTGCCTGTAAGTGTGAATATGAACTTGAGTGAGTGTCTATGAGTGTAAGTAAGCGTGAGTATGAACGTGAGTGAGTGCCTATGAGTGTGAGATGGCGTGAGTGTGAACGTGAGTGAGTACGAGTAGATGTGAGTAAGAGCGTGAGTAAGTGCGGAGTGTGTGTACGTGTGAGTGTAAACGTGAGTGAGTAGGTATGATAGTCAGTGCACGTGATTGTGAACGTGAGTGAGTACCAATGAGTGTGAGAGGCGTTACTGAAAGTGAATGAACACTTATGAGTGTGAGCGGGCGTGAGTATGAACACGAGTGAGTACCAGTGGTCGCGACGTGTGAGCATGAACGTGAGTGAGTGCCTATGAGTGAGGAAGCGTATGAACTTCAGTGAGTGTGAGTGGGCGCGAGTATGGGCGTGAGTATGCCCATCAGTGGGTGTTGGTGGGCGTGAGTATGAACGTGATTGAGCGCCTATGAGTAGGAGTAGGTGTGAGTATGAACGTGATTGAGTACGTATGACTGTGAGTAGGCGTGAGTATGAACGTGAGTGAGTGCCTGTAAGTGTGCATATGAACTTGAGTGAGTGTCTATGAGTGTAAGTAAGCGTGAGTATGAACGTGAGTGAGTGCCTATGAGTGTGAGATGGCGTGAGTGTGAACGTGAGTGAGTACGAGTAGATGTGAGTAAGAGCGTGAGTAAGTGCTGAGTGTGTGTACGTGTGAGTGTAAACGTGAGTGAGTAGGTATGATAGTCAGTGCACGTGATTGTGAACGTGAGTGAGTACCAATGAGTGTGAGAGGCGTTACTGAAAGTGAGTGAACACTTATGAGTGTGAGCGGGCGGTGAGTATGAACACGAGTGGAGTACCAGTGGTCGCGACGTGTGAGCATGAACGTGAGTGAGTGCCTATGAGTGAGGAAGCGTGAGTATTGAACTTCAGTGAGTGTGAGTGGGCGCGAGTATGGGCGTGAGTATGCCCATCAGTGGGTGTTGGTGGGCGTGAGTATAGAACGTGAGTGAGTGCCTATGAGTAGGAGTAGGTGTGAGTATGAACGTGATTGAGTACGTATGACTGTGAGTAGGCGTGAGTATGAACGTGAGTGAGTGCCTGTAAGTGTGAATATGAACTTGAGTGAGTGTCTATGAGTGTAGTAGCGTGAGTATGAACGTGAGTGAGTGCCTATGAGTGTGAGTAGGCGTGAGTATGAGTGTGGACGTGAGTGAGCGTGAGTGAATGCCTATGAGTATGAGTAGGTGTGAGTATGAACGTGAGTGAATGCTTATGAGTGTGAGTAGGTGTGAGTATGAACGTGAGTGAGTGCTTATGAGGTGTAAGTGTGAGTATGAACTTGATGAGTGTGAGTAGGCGTGAGTATGAAGGTGAGTGAGTGCGGAGTATGAATAGGCTATGAGTGTGAGTAGTGGCCGTGAGTATGAACGTGAGTGAGTGCCTATGAGTGTGAGTAGGCGTGAGTGCCTATAGTGAGTAGGTGGTGAGTATGAACGTGAGTGAATGCTTATAGTGTGTGAGGTTGATACGTGAGTGCCTAGTGTGGGCCGTGAGTATGAAGGTGAGTGAGTGTTGAGTAGGCGTGAGTATGAACGTGAGTGAGTGCCTGTAAGTGTGAGCGTGAGGTTGTGCGTATGAACCTGAGTGAGTGCCTATGAGTGTGAGTGAAGCGTGAGTATGAACGTGAGTGAGTGCCTATGAGTGTGAGTAGGCGTGAGTATGAACGTGAGTGAGTGCCTATGAGTGTGAATAGGCGTGAGTATGAACCGTGATTGAGTGCCGTATGAGTGCCTATATGTGTGAGTAGGCGTGAGTATGAACGTGAGTGAGTGCCTGTAAGTGTGAATAGGCGTGACTGAACCTGAGTGAGTGTCTATGAGTGTAAGTAAGCGTGAGTATGAACGTGAGTGAGTGCCTATGAGTGTGAGTAGGCGTGAGTATGAACGTGAGTGAGTGCCTATGAGTGTGTAGCGTGAGTATGAACTGAGTCAGTGCTATGAGTGTGAGTGGCGTGAGTACGCGAGTAGTGCCTATATGTGTGAGTAGGCGTGAGTATGAACGTGAGTGAGTGCCTATGAGTGTGAATAGGCGTGATAGGCGTGAGATGAACCTGAGCCTATGAGTGTGGGCGTGAGTATGAACGCGATGAGTGCCTATATGTGTGAGTGGGCGTGAGTATGAACGTGAGTGAGTGCTATATGTGTGAGGGGGGGTGAGGAAAAACGTGAGTGAAGTGAGTAATATGAATAGGCCGTGAGAAAATTGCCTATGAGTGTAGTGGGCGTAAGGAGTGGAATGAACGAAGTGTGAGAGAAAAGATTACTGAGTGAAACTGTGCTGCCTATGAGTAGTGTGAGTAGGCGTCCTGAGTATGAACGTGAGTGTGAAGCGCCTTGACGCGTCAGTGCCTATAGTGTAGGCGAGAGTAGCGTGCGTGAGTCCTATGAGTATGCTCTAAGTGCAGAGTGAGTGAGTGCCTGAGAAGCCTGTGAGAACATGAGCACGTGAGTGCGTGCCATAGCGAGTGTGTGACGAGCGTGAGTATGAACGTGTGTGCCGAGAGTGCAAAGTGAGTGCCTATGAGTGTGAGTAGGCGTGAATATGAACGTGAGTGAGTGCGAAGGCTGAAAAAAATGGGGTGAGTGAGTGTGAGTGAGTATTCTCTTACGGTGCCGACCTATGAGACGCAAGACGCACAAACGTGGAATAGGCAGCCCGCACCGCAGGTAGCCTATTCCTCCGTGGCTATGACACACGGAGGACAGTCGTCACAGCAGAATCGTAGGACAAATTTTATTACGAAATTACGTTATTGCTGCATTCAAGTAAAACTTTGACTGACTTGTTAGTTTCGCAGTCTGCAGCCGACAATAACCACTGTCGAAAGTGGGGGGCTCTGCCCCGCCCCCCATCCAGCGTTTCTCAGGGGGGGGGGGGGGGGGGCTAGCGCCCCCCTTGCCCCGCCGGTAGATACGCCTATGTCCGTAGAGTTCAAACGGGGGTCCATCCAAATTTGTTGCGATTGCATAAAAATTTTTCCGACGTTGTATGTGCGCGATTGTCCGTGGTGTGGCGACTCGCCACCAACCCTCTACCATATCTCATGGGGTTGCAGTAAAAGGCCCAGAGAGAAAGAGAGAAAGGTTAAGTGAATGGCAGGGAGGTTAACCAGAAGTTTTTTCGGTTTGCTATCCTGCCCTGGGGAAGGGGTAAGGGGGATAGAAAGGTAAGGAAGAGAAAAAAAAGAGTAAGAAAAAAAGGGGGGAAACGCACACACTCTAGCACGGGAGCATCATACGGGAGCACGGGAGCATCCTACAGCATAAGTACAACATAGAAAACTCTTTGGAGCAATGGGAGGCACTCCTCGCTAGCTCGGACCCGGAGGTGCAACTAGCGCTTCTGGACCATGTCCGGCTGGCGGCACAAGCCAGTGGAGCCTTGGACATAGGGCCCCACCCATCTAGCTCCTAGACCCCTTCCCTTTCCCTCAATAAAAGTTATTCTTCTTCTTCTTAATCTCATCTTCCCACCTAACTTTCTGTCTCCCGTTTGCCTTCTCTTGGAATCCCGCCAGTTACTCTTAATGACCAGCGGTTACATTGCCAACGCGCTACATGCCCTGCCCATGCCAATTTCTTCTTCTTGGTTTCGACTAAGATGTCCCTAACACCCGTCTGTTCCCTGACCCACTCTGCTCTCTTCTTGTCCCTTAAGGTTACACCTATCATTTTCCTTTCCATTGCTAACTGCGTCGTCCTCAGTATAAGTTGAACCCTCTTTGTAAGCCTCCGGGTTTCTGCTCCGTAGGTAAATACTGGTAAGATGTAGCTGTTATATACCTTCCTCTTGAGTGATAGTGGTAAACTGCCATTCATGATTTGGGAATGCTTGCCGAATGCGCTCCATCCCATCCTTATTCTTCTAGTTAGGTCAGTCTTGTGGTTCGGCTCCGCGGTTACTACCTGTCCCAGGTAGACGTATTCCTTAACAAATTCCAGTGCCTCGCTACCTATCGCAAGGCGCTGTTCTCTTCCGAGACTGTTGCACATTACTTTAGTTTTCTGCATATTAATTTCCAGACCTACCGTTTTTTTTTTTTTTAACGGCTCTGATGTAGCGTGAAAGGGCACACGGACAAGAGAAGGCACAAAAGGACACCACAGAGCGCTGTGGGGTGTCCTTATGTACCTTCTCGTGTCCGTGTGCCTTTTCGTGCTACATCAAAGCCGTTCAAATTATTCACCAACAAGTCCACATTTCAACCCTCGTCGCCTACCGTTCGGCTTTCCTTGTCCACTTCAGTAATCATGGGTTGCAATTCGTCCCCTGTGTAACTCATCAATGCAATGTCATCAGTGAATTGCACGTTACTGAGGTGCTCTCCATTAACTCGTATCCCTAACTCTTCCCAATTAGGGTGAACATACAAAACAGCAGTTCGGTCACACATTGGATTACACCATTTCATTGAACTCGTGCAACCCATTTTGGGGTCAAACTGCTCACTGCTCTCGCATACTATTCACCACCTGGTGGCGAATGCCATGCGAGAGCAGTGATGAGTTTGACCACAAAATGGGTTACACGATTTCAATGAAATGGTGATTGGTTTACGGACAAAGTACAACTCCACAACGGTATTTGCGCCATCGTGCGGAGGCTTCTTATTGCAGTTCTTGTTATTGGATAGCAACCATCTAGCTGGTCAGCACGCAGAGTAACGAATGACATCAATTAGAAAAGCCACAAGCAAAAACCGCTGATAGCGCAGAGTATAAAGAGCTGTCACGTTAAGCAGCTAAAGCAAACCCAATAATATACTTCGGAATGAAACTAATATACTTTGAGCAAGAAATAGAAAACTTTTGATATATGAAGAGACATTTCTTTCAAATGAAGCAATGTTGGTCGCAGGTAAGTTTTCAAGTGAACATTTTTGTGCATAAGCGTTTGCTGCTTGACTATATAGATCTATAATAACAAATTTGTGAATGTATCGAAGTATCTGAAGATACAACTGAAAAGTGCCGTATCGGATACAATAACTGCGGCATGTTATGTCTGTATCTCAAATATTTTTGCCCAAGTATCTTGTATTGTATCACGATACAATTTCGAAGTATCCTAATTGCACAGCCCTGCTGGAAGGTAAGTCACCAAGAACGAAAAGCTGCCTTTTCTGGACTGGTGTATTTTTGCTGGTTGGCATGCAGGAACGGTCTCGAGATGTTCCAACGGGAAACAGTGAGGTTATCTGCAGCCTTGCACCCATCCTCAAAACGACAACGGTGGCCACCGCTTGGACTACCGAACAGGGTATTTTTCCGAAGTGGTTTTCGAGCACTTGCGAGGCTCGATGGTAGAATACTTGACTGCCACGCCGAATTCCTGGGTTCGATTACAGCTCGAGCCCTGATTTTTTTCCGATTTCTATGAAGTTCAGTTGGGTTTCTGTCTTATGAAGGACTTCAGGCTTTAAAAGATGGCCCACTCAGTCGAGAGAAAAGTAAACAGTCACGTGGTCCCTTATGCATTTGCCTAAGACGACTGAAAGGCGAAAGACATCTTCATTTTCTTCCCAGTTCATTGTATTGATCCCGGTCCAACGCTATCCACACCCAATGCGATTTTGCGCCGCATCGGAAATCAAACTACCTATGACCAAGCCAGCGAGTGGGATGCTCTTCTGCGCAGCCCGAACCTTCAAGACCAAATCCTGGCCGGCCAGTGCGCCCGTGACAGGGCCGTTGATTAGCTCCACGTGGGAGTAGCAGGGTGTTGCGGGGCAACGTCCGCGTCTGCCCTGGACTCTAATAAAGTTGTACTCGCTGACTCACTCATGTGATGACGGCATAATGTGATGTCACAGTGACATCACAATTTTGGTGACCTGTGACGTCGTGATGACATCAGTGTAACGTCACCAGGTGACGACGATATTTTTTTTCGTCACTCATGTTGGTACCACCGACGCCCACAATCGCTTTTCGCGTTTGAGGAGGCATCTAAGGCTTTCGCCTTGAAAACAGCACAGCAACGGATATGCGACGCTTCGAACACAAGACGGACGAGCGCTGCTCGTGCTGCATGCGCCGTCATCCCGTTCATTTCCAACGTGGAAAAACGGTTTCTGGAAACTCCCCTCCGTCATCTCGGGCTGCATTCATGCAGTAGCCTTCCACTCCCACTCGCGGAAACCATGGGAAGGCTTCCCGGAGGGATGACCTGCAATGCGTGATCGAGTTCTTGTCGCAAGATTTGGCTTATGCGAAATTTTCCCGCCGTTTGAGTGAGAACATCATCCCCTTGTTTCCGCGTACAAATAAGCATCATGGCGTCAACCTCATATCTCAGGTGCGCCCGTCCTCACAAATTAGCGCATCTGCGCTTACGCATGACAATGGACTTGGCAGTAATTGAATAACTATTTGCAGTAATGACTGATTTAATTAATTACTTTTGTGCTGGTATTTTAGTAGTGTAATTAATTACTTCAAGCGAGCAATTTCGAGAAAATTACTCATGACTTTGCAATTGCATCTGACTAAGAGCATGTACGCTTCCTTATGCATAAAGTTAATGACAAGTTAATGCCAGTGCCAAACCTCAAGCTTGCGAAGTTGAACACAGACATCTGAACTTGTGTGAAGTGATGTGAAAGTCATTTCGTTTACTTTTCAATAGTAATAGTGACATGCTGGCATCATCTCTGGCCAATTATAATATGTAAGGTATTTTAATTGTATTAAAATAGAGAATAATTAGTAATGAAATTTAATTACCTTTATGACCAATTTTGGCACCTCTGCCCAGAGTCGTAATATTAAAAATATAATTGGACAGTGATCGATCTGATCAAGGGTTGCTTCGAGGACGAGGCACGTTTGTTGGCCACTTATGCCTCTATCATCGTGTAAACACCTCTCTTCAAATTCCTGCGGAAACAGGACATTTTAAAGCAACACACACCACCTTCCGATAGCGGAAATTTATCGGCGTGACACTCTACAGGCGTCAAAGACTCAAACCCAACCCGCCATCTCTCGTGAGCGAACTGCGTCAGCCGAGGCGGCGTTCAGCTCCCTTATCACTGATAACCCGCCGGTGTCGAGGCGCCCCTCCACGCCTCCCCGTCGTCACTTTGTTTTTCTTTTTTTTTTCCTCCGTTCCTTCTTCAGTGTGCGCAAATGGCAGCGTGACGTTGCTGTTCTTTTGACAGTCCTTCGTGTAAGCATACCGAGACCGTTTCTTTCTATCTCATGTCCCCACCCCCAATGGCCGCTCGTGTTATCTACGAATAACAGTATCCGCCCTTGCCCCTCTTTTCTTGTTTTTCTTTCTTTCCTTTTTTTTTTTTTGCCGTGTCATGGTCGCGACAAACAGTCGATAAGGTAACCGCGTTGCGAGCACTCCTCCGCCCGTTGTTTGTGCGACACGAAGGCGATATTGAGACGACGAGACAGACACGAGAGGTGGCTGCTGTCAACGCTTATAGAACTTGTTTAGTTCTAGTTCTAGAAACGTTCTAGTAGTCTAGAAACGTTGGCTGCTGTTTTCGTGAGGGATGGGTGGCATGCACGCACGTATACGCGCGTATGGCAGCGCACACCGGGTGAAAAGACGAACACGAAACAAAAAAGACAACGCAAGCGCTGAACTTCACAAGCGTTGAAGTTCCACGCTTGTGTTGTCCTTATGTCCTCGAGTTCGTCTTTTACCCGCGGTGTGCGCTGCCGTATTGATCACCCCTAGTATATTTAAAGCATAATAAATACGACCGGGCGTCTGTCTTCGCGGCAGTGAGCCTCCGCCAGTCAACCTCATTGAATTTGTTCCATCTTAGGTAGCATACAAGTACCCAGCATCAGCGGTATCACTTTTGCAGGCCTATACCCATGGACGGAATACGGAATACCATTCCGTTTGCTCCGTATCCTCATGCTTCGCGTCGCACACAGTGTGGGGGCCCTCGCGTATTTGGATATGGCCAATGAAAAACGCTTTGCGAGGCTTGCCTGAATAGTATGATGTGTCCCGTAGTACGGTATATATATGTCCCGTTGGTGAACAGTGAGCGGCACCATGACACTGTCGGCATTGTCGTATAGTCGTTCAAGGCAGACGTAGCGCTGGTGTACGACGTCGGTGAAGCGTGAAAGTATATACTCCCTGTATTTATCGGCCACGAGACACGAGTACGAGGCCGAGCATTGTGATGACATTAAGCTCAAATGGGCACGAACGCTTTAAAATTCCGTGCCAGCCCAGGAGGAGATGAATATGAGGCACGCTTTATTGGGAGGCTCCCGATTAATATTGCAGGGGCACGGGTAGCCACGTTAGGGCACACCGGGCCGTGCCCCCCCCCCCCCCCCCAATTTTTTTTTGCCATAGCATACAGAGCAGAAAATGACACTCGACCACATCTGCCTGCTCGTCCCCACTACAGATCAAGAGGTGCCCCCCCCCCTCAAAAAAAAATTCTGCCTACGCCTCTGTAATATTGCCACGCCCCTTCTTGTCTTGTTTTGATGTATTCGGGTTTGACCGCAGGACGGTATCAACGCTCGACGCTGTCCGCGAAGCAGTGTTCTAGAAGCGTCGCGATTGTAGTAGATCCATTTGTTAAGATTGCGCCCCGCACGCGAATGTTCTAGCTTGTCTAGAGTTACGCCGCCACCAGCGATATTGCTGGAAAGTTCGATAGCGCCTGTATAAAAGCCGACGCGCGTGACCGCTTGTCAGTTGATCGACGGTCGACGCTCTGTTCGACGCTATCAGTATTGCTGTAGTTTGACTTTCATTTTCCGGCCACAAGTGCGGCCAAATAAACAGTTTCATCTCGGACGTGCTGACTGCTGTCTTCGTCGACGTCACGACCACGTGACATCTGGTGGAGGTGCTGCTTAATGATGCGGACGCCACCGCCCGCGGAGCGCTGACCCAAGCCCAACCGCGAAGAAGACGACTCTAAGAACAACCCGGATCTCGAACCAGCCGCCGGCAGAAGGGACTACAACCAGAGTACGGGCTCCTTCCCGAAAACGCCAGGCAGCCGAAGACCGTCACATCGACCGCCGAGACGATGACAGACCCCCTGCCACCTACAACGGTATGATGCAACAGCCAAGGGAGCCCCAACTTTCCGTGGATCGTCGTTTGAAGACCCGGAGAGCTGGCTGGAGACGTACGAGCGAGTCGCCG
>NC_051185.1:62956939-62983949 GCF_013339695.2 Rhipicephalus sanguineus | reverse complement strand
TAGCCTGAGAAATCTGTGACACGAACTGTGACCAGAAGAGCATCGAGGCATAATAGTCTGTAGATCTAAACATCAAACCTAACGCTTCAACTAACAGATACCGTTCCTCTCATTATTTTATGCACTTATCTTTTGCACAACCTGCAAACGTCAGGTTGCTTCTGGGTGCAATTTGGCGGCACTACAACGTTGGTTGTAGACTTGTAGACCCAATTTTTTTAAATTTTGCATGTGTATATACACACGCACACATACAAACGCACGAACATACATAAAGTATGATTCACACCCCCCCCCCCCCCCCCGAAAAAAATTTCTGGCTACGCTACTGACTTTAAGCCTAAGAAAACAACATTGAAAGATGGTCCAGTAACCATGAACTATGACCAGAAGAGAGTAAGGGTCCGTATGCGTACCAGATCTAAACGTGCGCTTCAACAGACCCATATCGTTCATGTGATTATTTTGTGTATTTATTTTCTGTATAGCCGCTAAAGGTGGTAGTTGCTTCTGTATGCGGTTTGGCAACACTACAACATTGGTTGCGGACTCGCACTTCAACCCTGACAAAACAACAACAAGAGATGGTCCGGGGACCATGGACTGTGACCAGAAGAGCATCAAGGCTTGAGGGGCTATATATCTAAACATGCGCTTCAACAAACAGTTATCATTTCCTCCGATTCTTTGTTATGCATTTCGCTTCTGTGTACTGGGCGCGAAAGCGTAGGTGCTTCTGTGTGCGGTTTGGCAACTCTAACGTTGGTTGTAGACTTGTACTTCAACCCTAACAAAACATAAGACGGTTCCGTAACCATGAACTATGACCAGAAGAGCATCGAGGCATAAGAGTCCGTACACGTCCTGGATCTAAACACGGGCTTCAACAAACAGATATCGTTGGTCTGATTATTTCATGTATTTATTTTCTGTACAGCCCGCAAAAGTGTGGTTGCCTCTGTGTTCGGTTTGGCAACGCTACAACGTTGGTTGTAGACTGGCACTTTAACCCTAACATAACAACTATGAAAGACGACCCTGAAACATGAACTATGACCAGAAGAGTATCGAGGCAATTGGTCCTTATACCCATACTGGATCTGAACATGCACTTCAACCAAGAGATATCACTTTCTCCGATTCTTTGATGCATTTCTTTCCTGTATAGTTGCTTCTCTTAGTAATGGTGTATATAGAGTGTTCTGGCAGGATCCGGTGCATTGTCCATTGCCACCTTCAAGGGGAAAGGGGCGGGGGCAAAGTCGAGGGCACATTCATACATGTCGCCTTTTATCGTCGCGGAAAAAACAAGTGGCGCTTAAATCTGTCCCTTTCTTGGCACTCGATCCCGACGTGCTGGCGTATCGCGTGGTAAAATGAGCGTTTTTATCTTACTTTTTCTTTTTTTCGAGCGACCAAGATGCTGCGGCATTCTGTGCGCAACAGCCGAGGCGATAAGCAAATGAGGAGGCGACACCGAGCCGCGGGCGCACCACAAAGTGCGCGCGATAAATTCGCGCTGTCCACACACAGCCAGAGCAAGCTGTGTATACGGAGTCATCGTCTCTCTTAATGATTATGCGCACTCGAGTCCGGCTTGAACCAGTGGAAACTCGGCGTCGAATGAGGGCCAAGGACGAGCCGAAGGAGGTCACGATGGTTGGGGACTCTGTAGCGCTCCCCAAGACCAATTGCAACCGACATCACCGGGAATTTTCCGCAGTCTATAATTAACTGCATCGCGACGGGAAGACAACGCACGAAGACCTAAGTGAGCGCACATGACGCACGCACACTTCGTCGCACACATGCGCACGTCGAAATGTGTGCATGATGCACACACATCGTCTTTGTTTGTTGCGCTCATGTCGCACTATCGTCCACAATTATTCAACACCGACTTTGTTGGTGGTGTATTCCCGCCCATGAAGAGTCGGCAGGAACTGGATGGATAAAACCTCATTCAGTCTTTCTGAAGGCAGTTGTTCCCCTGGATATCTGAGAGTTCCTTGGCCGATATGTCAAGGCTGGCCCGGCCTGCCAGCCAGAGCTGGCCCTGCGGTCCGGTGGCAGAAGAGCTGACTCCCACATGGGAAGAGAGCGGTTGGGGGTAGGACCTACCGCCAGAGAGTCCTGGTAGCTCTACGCGAGCAGTGTAAGGGGAACAGCGAAGGGGCGCCTGACGGTTTCATACAATGTGGAGAGTATAGACCGGGGTGAACTAGAGTGTGCCGGTTATGGGGAAAAACAAGTGCAATGGTGGTAAAGAGTGCGGAATTGCTAAGGCATATCAAAGTTTTATTTGTAGGTAACAATCATTCTTAAATCAAAAGTTAGTAAACAACGGAAAGTTCACACTGAATTTATCAGCCAGAGTTTCGACAGGAAAACACGTCTTCACCTGACGATGAGTGCTGTTAAAGGGCCCCTCACCAGGTGACCTAACGAATTTTAGTTAGACATTGCAAGTTGTTGCGAGCCCAATAAAGAACATTATGCCACAAAAATGTTTCTAATCGGTCGGTTAGAAGCTGAGAAAAACAATAATTTGTAGCGGCGCGAAACCATGATGCGAGGAGGCGAGCTGCAAACCCTTGCCGCTCGCCCCGCGTAGCCTTCGCAAGCCAAATTCCTTCCCTGCCCTCTTCGGCACGCGAGCGGAAGGATCACATAACGCTTACGCATGAACACGTCATGCGCACAAAATGTCACGAGCGCATGACGTGCCCGAACCATCCCGAGCCCCCGAGACGCGAGCGGTGTTGTGGCGGCGTTCTTTGCGCTTCATCTCTGCAAGTTATGCCGAATGCGCCCTCGCCGATCACTTGGCTTTCAACCTATTACTGAGCACGAAAGCCGCAACATTTGTACGGACGCGAGACTAGCGGTGTGTCGCATGAACATCTAGTTAGACGCGGGAGGATAAATGAGCCTAATGAGCACTGGAACGCGGTAGAAAATTAGTTTCGTTGTAAAGGGTGGCGTCTGCACGATGCACAAAGCGCGAGAACACGAACGCGTGCGAAACGGAGGTAGATTAGTCTCGAATCTCGCTGCGATTCGTAGTAAAAATTAAAAAAAGAAAACGCACACATTCCGTTTGTGTGTTTTATTATTGCTCTCAAGTTTTATTCATCCATTCAAGCAACAAATTACAAAAACTACGCGTCGTGTCAAATAATTATCGCAGTGTCACGTGCTACTGTTGGCGACGTCAGAGCACAATCATCTACGTAGAGGAGCGAAGTCACAGCACTACTATCTACGTAGGGCCATTCTCTCATGTACGTCATCCCCTCATTCTCTGGGCGCGTGGACGCGAGAAGAAGGGCAAGCAGCGTTCAGCTTGAAATTTGACCCATTTACGCGGCACGTAGCGTTGCGAATTTTGGCAGACGTAATCGTGAACGCCTAGTGCATGCATTGCGCTCGTCAGCTCAAAATTGCCAAACCTGGTGAGGGGCCCTTTAAATAACGGAAAACATAGCGCGCGCTAGAAGAAGAGAGAGACGAGAAACGGCGCGTGGCACGTGGCTCTATCTCTTCAGGCGTATTGTCCCTAAAACTCGGTTCATATTAGAACGACGTCTTCGGATTTTACAAGTGGTTTTGACGGAACGGCCTTACGATTCGGATGTCTGACTCACAGTGAGAGAAATTTGGATGGCGATGTCACGAGAATGAAGACAATGTATGAAGAAAGTCGAGGAGAAAAAAATTGTGTTCACAGCTGTACGAACTGATACATTTAATAATTACGGACTTCGAAAGTCCCACTGAAACATACCAAGGGTCGACCAAGAATGGAAGCACACCCAAGTGCACTTGATGAATTGTGTACGAGTAAGTCAAAGAATTCGCTCAAAACGAGCTCTTTAACTCTATCGTGTTAATATCTTGCGCCATTCCGTTTAGAGGCACGTGTGCTTTGGAGATATCTGTGAGCAGATATTATATGCGCGGGTTTTATGCCGAGTTTTTCTTTTTTTCTCTTATTGCGCAGAACAGAGGTGGGCCTCCATGCGAATTTCTGTCGTCGCATACTTAGACGACGGCGGTCGATCGCTGTTCCGCGCATGCGCCACTCGAACACCAATGCTCGCCAATTTAACGCTTCGTTGTTCGATGTGTCGTATCGCCAGTCTCTTCAACTCCCCTATATCCACAAAAGGAGCGTAAATGAAAGACATTGGATGCTCTGGCAAAGTGGAAGAACAGAATGAAAGAAGTAGGAGAATTTCCGCTGTTGACGTCACCGATGCAGTGAAAGTTGTCTGCTTTGTATCGCAGACGGTCGCTCAGCAGGGCAGCCGTCAGAAATCGTACCAGCGCCATGGTGGCCTCACTGCGATACGCGAGACCATGGCCTCGAGATCTTGTCTAACAAGTAAGGTCTTCCTTCTGACTTGTTTGACGCTGTGCGGGAGGCCAGACGTTTAGCTTCTCAAACAAGTGGTAGCAGCAGCGAAGGTTTTCTGTGGTATCTTCGCCACCGCGAAGAAGTGAAGGCACTTTTCTTTCGGAGGGCGACTTAATTTCCTCTGTAAACGTCATTGAGATGCACGCGGTTCAGTCCGCGAGCAAGCATGCATTCACGGCGTGGGCTGTGAATGTCCTGTTAAGAGTCCATGATGTGCACGCACTTCCACACTAAAGTCGAACCTGTACAAAACCTCAGCGCAGATGTACAGCGCAAGAGCAGCCAACAAACCATACGAACCCTTGTGCAGTTCTTGAAGGCGACTGACTTAAGTGATCGCCTGTTGTACACTGTACTCTGTGTGTGTATTGCGAACCGTCTCAACTGATGCTTTCTCTCTCTCTTATCCCTTCGTTCTCTTCTCCACGTGTAGGGTTGCAAACTGGACGAAGTCTAATTAACATCCCTGCCTTTCCTGTGATTCCCCTCTCTCAGCCAGCCACTCGCTGCCTGTCGTCCCTATTGTCACGAGTCAACCAGCCCAGCAGCCGAATACTTCATCTGCCGGCAGTGTCATGCACACGCGTCAGCCAGCTAGACGTAACCGTACACGCCAGACACCTGCTGAGGACTCACTGGGTACGCCCGGATGGCGACGTGTAACTCTACGCAAGGTTGTGCTGCTGTCTTTGGTTGTGTCCTGCCTTGGAAACTGATTACTGTAATAAATTTACCTGCGTTTCCCCCTTCCCTATCTTGCCAGCCCGGAGTGCCATCTATAACACAAGAGTTCAGGCAATCACTCACTGAGTCTTTCGTGACCAATCTCTAATTATTTTTTCTTTTCACCCATGTTTGATCTACGATTTTGCTTACCTATCATCCACCTCCTCAAGCGTAGTGTACCCAACCAGACAGTTTTCTGTTTAACATGTTACTTTTGTTTCCCTTTCTTTCCTTCTTCATTCTCTCTCTCTCTCTCTCTCTCTCTGTGGCCCATGTAAAAAACGTATAGTCGCAAAATAAATAAATGAACATCTTTACATTAGGTTACCTATACAAATTATGCCGCAATTTGCGGATAACCTGAACACTTTATTGTCTTATTTTTCACTCGCACCTTTCATCGCACTTGCCGAAACACTCACTGAGTAGGCCATTGCATGAACAACTACGAATACTACGACGGTGACAACAACGACGAAAAGAAAGACAATGTAGGAATTAATTGGGGCAGAACAGCTAGCAAAAACATGGAACAGGGAACACACAGGACCCATTTTCCCGTTTTCTGCGCTGTTCTTCCAAAGTTCATAAAGCTACTCGCCCACCGAAGAACCCTTGTGCCTTCTAATTCCATCCGACTGACATCATTTCAATCCCACATCCCACATCATCTCAGGTATTCTAATCCGACATCATTTCAGGTATTAGCTGCCACCTTGCTCTCAGCAAACGAGCAGACTATGACTCGTGATGTTCTCCCACTCCTGTTCCCTACTGCAATCCGCTTCAATCGGGATTGCTTCGGTTGTACTATATATATATATATATATATATATATATATATATATATATATATATATATATATATATATATATATATATATATATATATATATATATATATATATATAAAAGCAGCGAACCCACAGCTCTGTTCCAGCGGCATCCGGATCTCTGCTGTCCCTCTTTGACACTCTCTCCCGACGTTTGTAAACATCGCGTTCCAGTCCAGACAGCGCCGGCACGGTATCGCCGTGCGCTCGGAGGGCATAACGGTGTCAGACTTGGCGTGTGTGTGACCCAAGTCACGTGCTCCTTGCTCCGACGCCGACGGGATCGCGTAGGCAATGGAGAGGACGTCCTTTATGCCAGACCTATCTCTCTCCTTTCTCTCTCTCTCTTTAGCACGCGGGAACTGCTGTTTGGTTTCTGTGAAAAGCCCTCGACCTCTGTACGTGAAAGGTATCTTCTCAGTGTCCATGGATAGAAACACCGATAAAATGTCCCGGCCGTGGCAGAGGTTGTCAGGGAAGAGATGCTCTCCCTCCTCCTCCGTTTGCGTTGAACTGGAGTGGGTCCCGGGAACTGACCGGGTTGAGAAGAGAACGCAGAAAAAAGAAAACGGTCCGATAATAAACGGCTACAGCTATAGGTGCTTGAACAAAGCATGCGTAAAGGAAAAGCTAACAAATAAGCAGAACTATGGCGGCGGTGTCAAAGGGGTCGCATAATCGTATACTTATACCTGTACACAGACAACGAACTACGACGTGATTGTTGCGTTCTTTTATCTATTTTTTTTCTGCTGGAACAGCATCAACGGCAAAAGTATCTCTTCGAGGGTCTAGCAGAGAACATTGATCCGGACGCTTTCTTTTTATTTTGTTATTTATTTATTTTTTACATTCGATATCTTAGCAGCGACAGCGAAACGACGACCTCGGAGGTTATTACAATAACACGACGCTATCTCTCTCTCGCCTCAACCTTTATGTCTCGGAGTGTATGCAAACACGCCGGCCGTAGCCCCGTTGTCTTTCGTTGAGAGGTAGGTGCGGAGTGAGGGCCCGCGTGCTGATACTTTAGGAGCTGGCTCGCCAGGTTCTTAAGCGGGGGCAAAGTCCCGCGCCGTAAGGGTAACCTTCAGGGGCGTAGCCAGAAATTTTTTTCGGGGGGGGGGGGTTCAACCATGCTTTACGTATGTTCGTACGTGCGTTTGTATGTGTGCGTGTATATATACGCAAGCAAAATTGAAAAATTTCGGGGGGGTTTGAACCCCCCCAACCCCCCCCCCCCCCTTGGCTACGCCCCTGGTAACCTTAGTTCCAGAGGCGACCGCTACAGGCTCAGCTCGCGCGAAAGAGAAGTCTTCTTCCTCTTGTTCTTCTAGTGCCTTAATGATCATAATATAACGCAGGCAAAACCACATATAGCATAGCCAACTGTAGCATGCTGTGCTCGTTCCACTCCGGCGCGTGCTCTAGTTTGATAGGAGACCGCTAGAGGGCCACAACTACGTGCTTCCTCTCTCTTTCGACAGTCGTCAGTCAGTAGAGGATCACAGTGTACGGATCACCAATATGGTATCGAGCAATCTCTAACAGAAATAAGAACATAGAAAAAAACGCCAGGCCTGCGCTGAAATCGCAGCACAGTCACAGCGAAAGCTGGAAGAGCGGCGTTTCTAGAGCCCGTTGCAAGCTCTCTTGGTGCTACAATAGTACACTAGATTGGTACCCACTACGCCATAAATCACAAATTTTGTGAAGTTGGGAAGCACCTACTGAGACATTATTCGTCATTCTGCGGAGAAGCGAGGCACCAGGTACACGTCTGTAAGGCATTATGTGCACTTTGGTGACTGACGCGACGACTGATGACGATGAAGAATTATGGCTCAGCCCTTTGTAATGGGTTGGAAGCTTTAAACGGCCCACCAGTTATGCAATTTGCATTGGGTGACGCCCGGTCGCTATTTCCCTCTCCCGTCATGCTGTATAACATACGTTGACGTTGGAGAGAGCCGGGGAGGGGGGGGGGGGCGAAGCTCTTTATTGAGACCCGAGGAAATGGATCATGCGCTTATGGGCTTTCTTGGCAACCAATACACGTGCACTTGCGAGGAACCCACTACGCTATGAATTATTGTAATTTTACGGAGACCCCGAGGAAATGGATCATGCGCTTATGGGCTTCCTTGGCAACCAATACAAGTGCACTTGCGAGGAACCCACTACGCTCTAAATCATTGTAATTTTACTGAGACCCCGAGGAAATGGATCGTGCGCTTATGGGCTTCCTTGGCAACCAAGACAAGTGCACTTGCGAGGAACCCACTACGCTATAAATCGTTGTAGTTTTGAGAAGTAGGGCAGCAGGCACTGTGCCATTTTTCGTCATTCTACGGAGAGCCGTGGTACCTGCTAAACACATGTAAGGCATTATGCGCACTTTGTTGATGCTGTGCCTGATGACGACGAAGAATTATGGCAGAGCCCTTTGTAATGGGTTGGAAGCATTCAACACCTACTCGTTGCGCAATTCGCGTTGTGTGACGCCTGGTTACAGAATTCGCGTTGTGCGACGCTTGGTGCTTATTTTACTCTTCTACCACGCTATATTGCATATGCTAATGTGGTTCCTTCCCGACATGAAGCCTGTATAGGACCTTTTTGCGAAGCAGTTTCAAGCACCGGCATGGCTCAGAGGTTGAATACTGGGCTCCCACGCAGAGGGCCCAGGTTCGAACCTCGTTCCATCCCGGAATTTTTTTCTTATTTAGTTTTTTTTTCTTATTTCGAGCGATACTGGTGACGGACACCGGCGGCGGCGGACAACTACGGCGCCAAAAACGGCCGGTGAAATGATCTCATAACAGCTTTCGCTGTAAAATAAATAAACTTAAGGCTATACAAAGAATCCCACTAATCAAAATTGCGAAAGCTTTCCAGACGGTCTCGAACGCTGCTCTCAATGTCATTTACAATATCCCACCAGTACATTTAACAATAGCAAAAGGAAATAAGCTATTTAACATCATACACTCGACCACTCAATCCGCCCATAAGGTCAACAGCGTCACTGGCTTCCCAGAATAACACTGCGCGTACCGAAGAATTTAATTCCTTTTTTGCGTCTGTTTTCACTCGAGATAATGGTATAGCGGTTTCTTTTGCTGACACGTCAGTACGTACTCCTCTCGAGGACTTAGAAATTGCAGAAGAAGGAATTCTAAATATTTTGTTGCACATCGACATCAAGAAAAGTCCTGGGCCCGATCAGATCCCCAACG
Source organism: Rhipicephalus sanguineus (assembly GCF_013339695.2). Taxonomy (NCBI): domain Eukaryota; kingdom Metazoa; phylum Arthropoda; class Arachnida; order Ixodida; family Ixodidae; genus Rhipicephalus; species Rhipicephalus sanguineus. The sequence continues at coordinate 62,974,731 of NC_051185.1, read as the reverse complement.
AATTTTTGTACAGATACGCAAGTTGGGTTGCGAAATACCTGAAGCTCATCTTTCAGACATCGCTCAACACAGGACGCTTTCCGTGTCAGTGGAAGCATGCGCAGATCATACCTATACACAAGTCTGGCTGTAAATCTGATGTTAAAAATTACAGGCCAATATCTCTGATTTCCACCTGCTCAAAAGTACTCGAACACATTGTTGCTAATCATCTGATGACCTATCTCGACTATCATAATCTGCTACACCCACATCAACACGGTTTCCGCAAAGGCCTATCAACCATTAGTCAGTTAATCGAACTAGTGCACAACTTCGCGCTAACCATAAATTCTCGAGGCCAAACAGATATCATAAGCTTAGATTTTTCTAAAGCTTTTGATAAGGTGTCACATCCCAAACTACTACAGAAAATTGCTGTCATTTTCAAAAACGCTTCCATAACCCAGTGGTTTCATTCATACCTTCAAGGGCGCCATCAATTCGTCCGTTTGGGGAGTTCAGAATCAACCATGCGTCCTGTCCTCTCAGGAGTTCCTCAGGGGAGCGTCTTGGGGCCTGTTTTGTTTTTAATTTTCATAAATGACCTACCCCGCGATCTCACAGTTCCAGTCAGGCTATATGCTGATGACTGCATATTGTATAAAGAAATACGAACTCCTTCAGACCAAGCTGAACTGAATGCAGATCTGCAAAAAATTAAACACTGGTGTGATAGCTGGCAAATGGAATTAAATTTAAATAAAACAGTATACATGTGCGTCTCTCGCAAAAAAAATGTCCTCGACTTTCAATACTCTATTGGCAACCACATTCTAATGAACGTCAAAGAATTTAAATATCTTGGTTTGACTATTACGCATGACCTCCGCTGGGATACTCACATCGATAATGTATCTTCTAAAGCCAATAAGGCTCTCTGGGCGCTCAGGCGAAATCTAAGATATGCCACTACAGATATTAAAAGCCTAGCATACAAAACATTGATACGCCCTATTCTTGAGTACGCAAAAATAGTATGGGACCCTTATACACAATCAAACAAAATCAAACTGGACAGAGTGCAAAGGCTTGCTTCGAGGTTTATTTTTAACAAGTACCAACGATACCATTCGCCTTCTGAGCTGTGCAAACGTGCTGACCTTTCCTCGCTCGAGGTCCGATGCTCTTACGAACGATTGAAGTACCTCTATGAAATTATACACAACAAAATAAAAATAAATCACGACCAATACTTTGAAATTAAACACAATGAAATTTCTCGACAACGTCATAGTATGTTTATTCCCCCGCCGTTTGCCCGAAATAATTGCTTCAAGTTTAGCTTTTTCCCTAAAGCCATTGCTCAATGGAACTTGTTACCAGACGACATTGTAACATCGCCTACCTTAGACATCTTTTTGGACAGAATTAATGACTACCTGAAATCATGACCCCACTTAGGTATCTGATTTCTCTAGTGAATGCTTTCTGTATGTGTGTGTTTTCCTTAATTTTTGCTCTACCATTTTGAACTGTTTCCAAGTGTCTGATATATTCGTTATACACTATTGTTAGTACTTTAGTGTTATAAAATATGTTATAGATCATCAAAAGTGTGATATACCTTACTGTACCATATTTTCTTAAAAAGTTTTTTTTTCTTCTTTATATCTGTACGTACATTGCGAGAATGTTTACGTTGTACCTTCCACTCCTGTAATAGCCCTAAACAGGGCTGACAGTATTAATAAATGAATGAATGAATGAATGAATGAATGAATGAGAAAATTCAAGTGGAAGAGGGAGTTTGGAAAGGAAGATATCGCACAGAAAATAGATCTCATGGACATACACCCCAGAATGAGTAAAGGGTATAGCTACTCAACCAAAATAGGAACCGCGGATTATAATTTCTTTACAGACGGGTCAGAGCAAGAAAGCGGATGCGGAGCTGCTTATGTGAACCAAGACGAAACAGGCCGAAACATTACATATCACCAAATAAAACTATCAAAATATTCAAATAATTTCGAGGCAGAGACTATTGCAATACTCGAAGCCCTGTTGAAAGTGAAAACAATGGGCGCAACCAAAAAGTACCAAATAATCACGGATAGTCTTTCCACCCTTCAAGCACTTAAGAACCCGAACAACACGAATCCATTTGTCCACAAAGTACGAGTCGCGCTAAATCAAATGGAAAATTATCAAATCAATCTGGCCTACACGAAAGCACACGTAGGGACAATAGGAAATTAATTAGCGGACCAACTTACCAAAGAAGCGATCCGAGGAGGTAGACAATACACAACACCAATATCCAAGTCATTCATTAAAGGGGCCCTGCAACACTTTTCGAGCATGCTCAAAAAGCGCTGCCGATCGGTAGTCGAGGCTCCCGAGAACACGCGAGCCAAATATTATAGCGATGCACACGGCCTGGAATTTACAATAAATTCTCAAAGTCAGCTGAAAATCGCTCCCTCTTCTCTCGACAAATGATGTATTAGTCCGCAAAATATGACGCGATTGTCGGCAGTTCCACCATTGGCTGATGTTATAATCACGATAACACCCTCATTATTACTTTCGTTGTTAATTTTTAGTTCAATAAGTAGATAATATGTATGTTTATATTCTGTTATCGCGTTAAAAACACCGAACAAACATTAATATTAGCACTTCCGGTCTCACCGACAGCTCGTCTGCTCGTAGTTGCGTGGTTCCGTTTTCTTCGCCATGCGCAGTGCCGAAAACGTGAATATTTCTGTGCTTTTGACCATCGCCGGTCGCCGTTGAGAGTGGCAGCCGTTCGAGTGTTGTCTCGTCAGCTGGGAACTGCATTGTCGGCACGTTCTCACGACCGACCGAGGGCAGCCGTGCAGCATGTCTCCGATAACAATGCTGGCGTCCGGTAATGGCGGCGCTTCGGGGTCGTCTGCCAGTGCCGTCTTACGCGGCGGTGTATCGGAGTATGGGCCGAAACCGATCTCAGCTGTCATTCGTTCCAAACGAGCGCACAGGTTTGCTTCCATGGTTGGCAAAGCGATGAAAACACTACGGCGTTCGAGGTGCACACCCAACATTACCAAACCAACGCGCAGTTTTCAAGCACGCGCGATCGGCTCCGCTCGACGAGAACGATGCAAGCCGACCGGAAGTGGCGGCACAGACCACGTGGTTGCGCCCAGACGTCAGAGAGAAAAAAAATGACGAAAAAATTTCCGCCGGCTCTCTTGGGCGGAGCCTCGCTCGTCTGCGCTCCCTCCCTCGACTCGCTGCCTAGCTCTCCGCGCGCTCGCGGCGTTGAGTTGAGGGAGAAAGCTGCGGAACGTGATCTCTATAATTTGGTAACACCACTTAGACTTGACGGATTCGAAAAATTTTTGCAGCATATGACTCGTGAAGAGTCATACGTCAATAATGAGACTATTCCAATATAACTAAGAAAGGTGTTGCAGGGCCCCTTTAAAAAACAGCTGTGTCACACATGCATCGATGAATGGAACACTCATTGGAACATGGCTAGAAAACAATCCTACACTTACCAATGGATCAAGAATGTAAGACACATACCAGAATTCTTTCCCCCTGGCTACTGGGTTACACTGGCTGTGACGGCACATGGAAGATTCCCCTTTTACTGTCACAGATTTCAGATAACGGACAATGAGAGATGCCCATGTGGTGAGGAGACGTCATCATTTGACCACTACTTAGAGAGCTGTAACATAACAAAGAAGGAAAGAAGAACCCTAAATAAGAAATTCAAGAAACACTCAAGAGCCAAACACGAAAGAACTAAGGACAAAAACCTCGTGGTATCCATGCAGGAAATGGTACAATGGATTAACGAAAAAAATCTTTCAAGCCTAAATGAAACCAAAATAAAATAAAACCTAGTGTCAAATCGAAAAGAGGAGGGACGGAAGGATAAAACTGAAATACTATTCCATATAAACAAATAAGGAAAAAGAGTACACTCAGAAGAAAAGGGGAGAAGAAAGGGGAAAAGAATAATAATAGTAACATTAACAAGAAATAACAAAACTCGAAACAACAAATTGGAGTCCACCAACAAGGACCTGAAGTTCAATTTCGCTGGGATAGGGGAGTGCACACTCATTCAAAGCCTATATAGGACCCTGGAGCTGATGCTCACATAAGAGGCTCGCCCAGCGTGATTACATGAAGATATATGATTACATCAAGAGAGGAGGGAGAAATATTAAGCTCTTCGCCCAGATAGAGCACAATCAACTCGCTCGCCTGGGTAAGGACGCGTACCGCACGGTACCGCCCTAGGACATAAGATCCCACACCTGTCCTAACACTCGTTAGCACTCGTTTTTGGTAGATCGTCCCCGAAACCTCAGGAAAAGGATCCCAGATTGGTGCCGCCCTAAATAATCTTCTCTCAGAGACTCCAGGGCACCGGTTGGTGATTGATCCAAGAAAACAGGGTACAAAAGGAGGCGGCCCACCGGACAGTTCGTATGGTGCGACTTATGCACCGCACTGGTGGCCGCCATTCCCAGTGATTTACGTGAGTAGGATGTCATGGCAAAGAGCGGGAAAAAAGGGGAAGAGAAAGCGAAAAAAAGGGGGGGAGAAAAGGGGAAAAGGCTCATGACCCCCTGTCAATTACAAAGGTGGGCACCGTGCTCTACACCCCCGGCAGGCATGTTTGAATGGAAGATCCTTATTTAAAAATTCAAATCACCTAAGAGAGGATAGAACATAAGAGGGGAAAGGGAGGGAAGGGAAAGGAGAGCGAAGGAAAGATAAGGGGGAAAAAGGGAGGGAACCAACTCAATTTGAGTTCTCCTTCCTCTGATTGCATATAAATTCGTAGACACAAGGAAATAATTCCTTCTAAACCAAGAACATTAAAAGCTCTCCCATCACACAAGAATTTAGAAAAAGAAGGCGGATTGAAGAGAAAGGATGGGGGAGGGAAAGGGGGAGTAGGCGGAAAGGGGAGGGCAGAGGGAGAAGGGGGAAAGAAATGGAAAAAAGGCAGATGAAACAACAGGAGGAAACGAGTCCGTCCGCATCACTTGGGTAGAGGGCCCCCTTTCAGTCGTCACAACGGTATCCTTGGCAGGGCGAGAGAAGTTCGCGCACAGAAGGAGAGGAGAAACATCTAGGAGAGGAGAAACATCTGGCGTCTTTCGTTAAGCAGCTGGCGTCTTTTCGTTTTGCTTTTAGAAAACATCTGGCGTATTTCGTTGGTTTATTTCATCAATCAACGGCGTTTTGAACAAAATTTTTATTGTTTAATCATGCACAGGAGAAATCTCACTAGGCACTACCTTGGAGGTAAACAATGGCTGCTAATGGGAATGAGAGACAGAAGAAGTCGGCTTTTAGCTAACACTTACACTTCTACTTCTACTAACGTTTCCTACTGGAACATGCCAATGGCTGCTAATGGGGAATGAGAGAGAAGAATTCGGCTTTTAGTTAACGCGCACGCTGCGAATTTTTTATTGTTCAACAACGCACAGGAGAAATCTCCCACCGGCACCACCTTGGAGGTCAAGATCTGGTACTAGCGTTAAGAATGGTTACGCACTACGACGGGGACGAACGGGTGCCGCTTTAAGGAGCTTCGCCCCTAAAATGTGTCAGTCAAGAGCGCAAAGAAAACCGGTAACCCTAATAAGAAAATAGATCTTCGCTGTCTGGGTCCGTTCTCGTAGCTGGGGTGGCGCTAGATAGTAGGGTTTCCTTTTCTTCTTTTTTTTCTAGAACGAGAAACATTTGTTGGCACAAGCCCTATTCATTTCCTTTCAATTGGTTTACGCCTGTTATACCTCGGTGGCACGGGCAGAGGCGCTTTATTTTATGTTCTTTTCTAAAAAGCCTCACCATAACTTTAGTTTTAGTCGTCAGTCAGTGCGCTTCGATACTAATAACATGAACGAAAAAGACAAGGCGGCGGAGCGGAGTGGTCGCAAGGCAGCAGCATTGCGGTCTCGCCGCCAAGACCCTGCGGTGAGAGCTCGCGAGGCCGCAGAGAGACGTCAGCGTCGTGCGGACCCCGAGATACAAGCCCGCGAAGCCGAAGCAGCGCGGAAGCGGCGGCAAGAGAACCTCGAAGAGGTACGGGCGCGGGATGCAGCGGTCAAGCGCCGAAAGCGGTCGCTACCTGAAGTTGGTGGCGCCGACGCGCGCTTCAAGCACGATTTTCTCGACCACACGTTCGGCCACAGCTGCAAGGTCTGCGACCCCTTGTGGCTCAATAACAACCTGACCACAATCGCTACTATAACAACGTGTCACGTCTTTATATGACAGTAGAGGAATTGTACGGAGCATTCACCCGATTGTCTCTGAGCCAGCTCTTCAATCATCATTCACTTCGAGGATATGGCGTGATTTTTTCTTTATTTATTTGCTTCGACTTCTGTTATACGCGGCTCTTTGCGAGACGTGATTCGCTGAAGCTTACGCCGCGAGGAGCATATCTGGCGACAGAAGCTGGACTACAGTGCATGCACCCACGTCACCCGATACCTGGAGTAGCAAGCCATGCAATGAACCAGGCTAACATCTCGCAGCTCCAACCTAGGATGGCCTCTTCCGAAATCCAGGAGGCCATCCTGGGTTGAGCAAAGAAGGTTGCGGAGGACTACCATGTGTAGCAACCTCCGCCTATCTCTATCCATTTGCCCATTTCGAAAGGAAAAATAAGGTTTTTATCCATCTATCTATATCCATCCATCCATCCATCCATATCCATCCAGCCATATCCATCTATCTATATCCATCCATATCCATCCATCCATATCTATCTATCTATCTATCTATCTATCTATCTATCTATCTATCTATCTATCTATCTATCTATCTATCTATCTATCTATCTATCTATCTATCTATCTATCTATCAGCTTCGCTGTTTCGAGGCTTTTCCGAAGTGGAGCTGGGTGAATTTTAAATGCCGGTATCAACTGGAATTGCGAAGACACGGGCGCTAGGCTGACAACTTTTTATTCCGAGGCAAACCTTTCTACACACATAACAAAGAAAACACGCAATAACCAAAGACATTATGAAAAGCGAGAACTTAACGGTCTCACTTCGGCATCAGTCAGAGTAACTTATGTTTGGCTTACACATTTTCTAACGTTGATTTGACAGTGAAATGCTTTCAGCTATTTCCGTGCGTTTTTATCTTCTACCCAGAATCCTCGGAAAAAGAAAAAAAATTTCATGATGGCAAACAGTAGGTTATTTGTGACCTCTATGTATCTGAAGTACTACATGCAAACGATCAGACAAAAACCACAATCTTCCTCTTGTATTTTTGTATCTAGCATTCGTGCCTGTGTATATGAGTGCAGCAATCAGGGAACACCCAATTTGAAAGTGCCGAATTTTCCCTCGATGAACATTTCGGTTCCGCGAATGTTTCTGTTGCGCGAACTCTTCTGTGCCGTGTTTCTGTGTTCAGTTCGCAAAATAGAGTTTTAGCAAGTTACGGATATACGGTACGCAAATACGGTAAGTACGGTAGCGTTCCTCCTTTCCCGCCGGTTGTGCTTTTGCCGCTTCCCGTTCCAGTGACAATGCGTCCCCCAAACGACAGGTGTCTCGTTAACAATGCGTGGGCTGACGGGCAAAAAAAAGAAAAATGCCTCCACCTCCCCGAATTAAATCGTGAGAAAATGCGAATGCATTTCTTGCGCCGAGAGTACACGGCGTAGTAATTTTAATGGCGTAAATTAATGACGAGACGAAGATCTGTACCGTAACCATTAATTTACACATTCATCAGCACCTGTTTGTGTTGTCATTGTACCTGACGGCCATAACCTCAGCCTTGTGGTCGCCGTTGGCGTTTCACAGCGGCGTCTCGAGCACACATTTCCGGATGTTCTTGAGAGGCGCCCAGCCAGCGAACGGTCGAGAGTGAGGCGCGAGCGGACGGGAGAGTGGGGCGCAGGGAGGAGAGAGGGCGAACGGCGAGAGAAGGAGCGGCGAAGCACTGCACCTACCCTCTCCTACACTCTCGCACCACATGCTCCGGTTGCTATGGGCGAGGATAAGCGCGCGCGCCCGCAGCTGTTGCTATGGGAGAGGGAGTGAGAGCGGAGAGATAACACCTGCTGGCGCGCGGACAACGCCGGATGCCTCACATAGCCCGACTAAGAAATGCATTCGCATTTAAAAAGCTTTTGTGGTGTTGGGGTGCCTTCACCGGCAAAAGGTCGATGACCTGGAAAGGAGGAGCAGTACCGTCATACGGTAGCGTATTTGCGTACCGTACTTCCGTAACTAGCTAAAACTCTCTAATACTACATCCAAACTTTCCGTTACTGAACACCGTATTCAACTTCCCACGTGCCAACACCAAGCAAGCAACTAACCTTAAATTTAATGTTCCTTTTTGCTACAGTGTCTATGGAGAACGATATAGAACTTTTTTTTCGTGCTATAACATTGAACATTGCGCCTGTAGAAACAAGAGTAACACGTAACTTGCATGTAAACGGTTCAACTTGTCAAGTAGAATGTAATGTGCCTGTTCCTTCGTGGATATAAATGTTAAATTAAAATTTGCTCATGTTCATGTACAAAACCTTATTCTCTGATCATTTACGCGCGTTTCTAACTTCTATAACTTTTATATATTTTCTATGCTGAACCGGGGCCACTAGCCACGTAGGCTATTGTTCCAAATATTTTGTAATCATTTTGATTTGATTTGGACACATACTGTAGTGGTGAGGCTTCGCGTGTGAATGTTCGTCCACAAGTTGATTTGTCTACCTTTGAGGCGATTGCCAACTATGCGATAACTACCAAGTAAGAGAAGGGTACTCAGTAACCAGCACCACGCATTGAAAATGGCGTGGCGAAACAGGCACGACAACAGCGACTGATATTGAAAAACGCGCGCAGTTTCTGCGCCGCTTCAGGCGTTTGCTTCCATAACAACAGCACCGTCTAAAGTTGGCTATTCGCTCTTAATACAGTGCAATAAAATAAGACGTGTGCTGTACGATGCCTCTGTACCTCGCAGTAACTGTATTGCACACTGCTACATGTTTCTTTAGAGATGTCGGCCTCTGATGTTTTTCAACATAATGGGAGCGGCCGCGCAGTGTCACCCTAAGGGTGGCACTTCTCCGGATCTTTAAAGTTCTTCGCACCGTACATAATGATAGTTTTTTTTTCGGTACTTCAAGATCGCTGTTATTCTCAAATCGAATGCCATAAACTCGGAACACACACGTATTTCGAAACGTCGTAACATTAGCAGAGAGAGAGAGAGAAAGTTCTTTAATGAAGAACAGAGAATTCTGCCGGCGTATATAAAGGCGCCTTCATGCTACTCTGTTAGGGGAGGGGATTGAGGACAGAAAGGCCCTAGGAGGAGGAGGGCAGGAAAGGAGGAAAAAAGGATATTACGATCGTGGTATGTGCATGTGACAACGTAATGATTACGAGGCAACTCACTTTACAGTTTATCAATTAAATTAATGTCCTCGAGGAACCTCAAAAAAATTTTTTTTTGAAGTTTGACGTTGCTGAGGAGGAGAAGACATGGGCCAAATATTTTCCCGCGATCTAGCGGTGCTTGGGAAGTTGATAATATTCCACTTTGGAGACAAGTTCTTTCTTCTCTGTACGCCTGGCAGTCTAGCAAAATGGAACATTGGCGGAATGCGGAAAGTGATCCGAAATGGTGACGGTTGTATTGTTCGTACTGCGGCTCCTTTTCGTTTTCATGGTGCGCCTCTGTCTGACTCGAAGGGTTTCTGTGGAACGCTTGCACCCGTCGAAGCAATCGCGCCGCCGCCGCTGATGTGCAAACATTTCATCCACGTATCGCAACCGTAAATAACTCAGAATTACGGGGCCACGCTGATAAACGACTCGCGCGATGATATCATTATTGGCTTTCGTCATCTCGTACGCATAAACGGAAGCCTGCACATGCCAACGTGCGTCACGAAATACGAACGATACCTCGAAGATAACTATAGAAAGAACTACGCGAGGGAAAAAAAAAGGCAACAATCTACGGGAAAACTGCCAGCGGAAAAAAACGGTGGTGGATAAAAACAGGGGCGCATTACAGCGGTCGCGTCACGCACGGCCAACGGATGGATCCAGAAAGTGAGCATAGACTAGAATGAACGGGTTATCTCCGTTAGTCGAGTTGATTGTAAACGCTTCAACTGGCTCTTCGTGTCGACAGTTATCAACAGCGTCGTCATATGTTTATGAATCGGCGAATAAACAGTCAGGATCTGGCAAACAATTAACGATGTAATCCAATTCAGATAAAAAACAAGGGCCATAATGGATTTCAGAGCTGGAATACGCGAATGCATAGCGCACATACCTGACCATAGCAGCACCAAAGTGGTCGCAACATTGCCGCAATGTTGCGAATATTGTCATAACGTTCCAAACATTGCTTCAACGTTATGGAAACAATGCGTGCTACTAAGGTAATGTTAATTCTACCTACCGTAGTATATAGCTTAGCGGCTAAGGTATCAGTCCAAGCTGGAGTACGCGGGTTCGATTCCTGTCCTCGGTGGCAGCATTATTGTTTGCGGGGTAAAATGCAAGAACACCCTACCCTGTACGAAAATCCATGAAGGGTGGAAACTCGGGCATCTTGGTATGACCTAATCGCAGCGCAATAGACAAGGTAGATGAGAGTTAAAAAACACCCATGTGTGTCGTAATTGATCTGCAGTCAACCACTACGTGGTAGGTCGCAAACATATCGAAGTTTTGTCACGTGAAACCCTAGTACTATTATTATTAAATTTAATAACTTCAATGTGCATCGTTAATGAAATCCACCGACATTGTTATTTGGTTACGCTCTTCAAGTTCCAGTGAGTGTGAGCTTTCAGTTCAGTGCGTTCGTGCGCGTGTCGGCTTTGATCAATAGGGGGTTATCAATGCAAGCGACTGAGGCGAAAAAGAAGACGGCTTTCGCCTTCGAGTCGTCATAGGCAAAAAACACATAAGGCACTGCGTGAGTTTTTTTTTTTAATTCTTTTGATATTGAATAGTATTTCCTTAGCTAGCACGACGGGCTCCGTATAGGTGGACGATTCAGCTTCCGTTTCGAGGTCACACACACGCAAACACACACACACACACACACACGTGGTGCGTTAGTGACGTCGCATACGCGAGTGACGTCAGCGCTTGTGACACTGGATGAACAGTGGCGGCACCGGATGTGTCCATTCGGAAGTTACGTCACCGGATGGCCATAACTAAAAAAGCTAGCAATTTTCGAACGACGCCATGGTACTGTAACCAGTATACGTCACGTGTGCGTGCCTTACATGAGGCGCAGTAGAACGCGTATGTCCTGCGTGCAAGCCGTAGCGCGTCGAGACGCATGTCGCGTCTCCACAACGTTCACGTGGTGTCTGCGAATAGCGTCACATGACACTGATAACTGACACCAGTGAATTTCTGCTGCTGCAATTTCTTTCTGTTTTCATGTAGTAGTAATTCCACAGGAAAGAGTTAGGGGTGAAAAGAGATGGTAGGAGTGCATCTTGCACCATTCGCCACAGTTCCGGTCGTAACGATAATAGAGAAACAACGCTTGAGACGCTGAAAAAAAAATTCAAATGACAGTGATTGTTGTCGCGTAAGTGTAGACATATCAGCGCGCACTATCGAACGTGAAACGTGAGTGAACAACCTTCTCCGAATTCAACGCGAGTCGAACAGCGTCCAGATGCGATTAGGATTGAATCTAAGGCTTTTCGAATGAGACGGGGCTAACGGGTAATCCACATAAAAAAAAAAAAGAGCGCAGCAGCGGACAACGCAAAATACAGAAAAAAAAGGTAAACTGTAGTCTACCGTTTTACCAGCCTGTTTCACGGCATAAGTACTTATTTTGTCATGGCTATGATATGCTTCCTCGGGGTTGCAGTTAATAGTACCGTTGTGGCATCCCTGTGTCCAATTTAAGTGCTGCTGACATTTTAAAATTGTCGTAAATTATTCAAAAAATATTCTCGCTTACGAAGAAGCAGATGTTCGATTCGGACACCGAATCGAAGACGAAATCGACTCGATATTAGAAATTCATTGCGAACATTCGCACGCGTTTCTGTACTTCGCAAGCAGTTTTCTTTTCGCTGTGACGCAATGGTTTGTAACAAGACGCAACGAAGGAAAAAAAAAGGGAGAAAAAAGCTTGGTGCCAGGTTCTGTAAGGGTAGGGCAGAATAACGAAACCGGGGGAGTGTTTGTGTGTCTCACGCTACGCAGGAAAAAAAAATGAGCGGAAGCATAGAAAGGCGCCTCGGACATACTATATATAGCAACGTGCATTTGACTTAAGCCTATCAATAAAATCGTCGCAATTGCGGTGGTTTCGCTCACACGATACGTCTACACTGAAAAACGGCATTGGCGTAAGACGCACATTAAAGAAAAAAAAATGAAATCTACAGTATCATTCAGAATGATGAAGTTTATAAATAAAGAGAAAATGTTTGCTCAGGTTCATTAATGCAGGCGCTCGCGTATTTCACTTATATTTATGAATCACACCTTTCTTCAGACCAGGAAATGGCGGAGCTATCGGCTTACCATTCATTCGACTTCGAAGCGGACAACACATAGCTTTTTATTTATTTTTTATTAGCTACAATGCGGAGGAAAGGGACTCACCTTCCTGGAGAGCAGTGGTTAAATCCAAATGCGGAAGAGTAGAAGTCGAAGGACGGTGACTTCCGTTCGCGTAGCAGACGGCCTGACGACTTGCAGACGACGCGCACTTTTAGAAAAGTGTCAACAGCCACAGCACCACGTATTCTACACACCAAAACGGCACACTGTCACAGGACGACTGTTCGATCCGTAAAACGACGCTGCTGTTGGTAGAGTAGCTACTGCGACTACTACACCGTGCGAAGTGGTTGCGGTGGTCTCTACGTGCGCCTTGCCTGCAGGCAGCGGTAATAAAAAGTGGGAGCGGGAAAAACGCGAGCGCCAGTTAAATAAGCGCGGCATGGTGGCAGGAGCGCGGACGAGAACGAGGGGGGGGGGTGTTGCCGTAATGTGTGCGTGTATGCGCCTGAAAATAGTTCCCTTTTGTTTTTGTTTTCTTGCCTTCGTTTTCCCTTTCTCATTCGATCCTCCTTTCCTGCTTTCCGTTTCGATTTGCCTCCTCATATTCCTCCTCTTGCGAGCGTTATCTGAAATGTGCGTACGTGCCTACGGCAGCGTTGGCACTTTCTCTTTCTCTCTCTCAGCGCCGCTCCAGGAACGACGTGTCGCAAGCGCTCCGCGCAAGAAGCCGCCCCCCTCTGTGTTATTGGTGCGAAGGCTGCGTAGGTCATACCGTCGCCTCTGCGCGGAGCTGCTGTACATCGATTAGATGAGAATCCGATGAGGATGTTCGCGGTAGTGTATGATGATCATGATGATTCACTTCAGCTTCAAAACTAGGCGTTTGCGTGTGCCACCACGCTTTTTAGCTATCGTTGTGCCATTTTCATATAGCTTCATGATAATACACTAGAGGGAGATCTGGCGCTAGTCTATGGGAGCTGCAACACTTGGCGCTTCAGCCAGGTAGCATGGGAATGATAGGTAGTACAAGGATTTGCGTAAGCTTCGTTCTTTCGGCTCCGTATGGCCTGCGGTCATTAGTGGTATTCTATGGTTGACGCATTTCCGGCTTCCGATACCGCTGCCGACGCACGCAACGAGCGGAACAATGGCCTCGAGAATCGAGATCTGTGTAATTTGATCCAGAAGGGGGCTGTCACTGAGGCGTGTGTTTGGACGTCACCTATTTCCTTAATAGCCAGTGCATTCATCATTTAGCCGTCATTAGACAACACTATAGCCAACATAAGCCAGTGCTAACAAACATCCACCATTGCTTCTATTATGCGAATAAATGCCGTAGGCTTCACATGGCAGGATTCGTATGAACCCGTACAATTTTTTTGTTCGTTTTTCAAATCCTCAAAAGAAACTCGGGTAGCAGCGACCTATACTCAGTTTCCTGTATTTATACATTTTTTGTTGTTGTTGTTTTTAGGAACGACGCCCGCGAAGGTCGAATTAACCGAAGCTGCAAGTTATCGCGGTCGAAGCGAACGAGTTTTGCTTCCGAGTTATCTTTGGTTTCCTGCCAGAACTTGGTTTTGGCGCTCGAATTAAGCGAGAAGTCGAACTAACCGAGGTCGTATGAACCGGAATTGATCCCACCTTCATGACAAAATGCTTTATCAACGGATGCCGCCCATGAAACGGAAACTATCAAGATGTCGGCGCCAGCATCCGGTAACTAGTTATTACGGAAACGTCACTGCATATACCTCTCACGCCAAAACTCTCCAAGATTAGATATTGTCTGTAGACTTATTACCTTTTACGTTTCTGAGTCATGTCACGGTGCCGACAGAGCTGGTAGTGACATCTTGTGCCGTTTTGTCCGACTTCAATACCTGTGCAAATATTTTCAGTCGAGTCAGTGTTCTCGTCAAAACAAAATAATGGAAGCACTTTGAGTCAATAATGGTCTAACTGGCAATGCTTATCACCAGCAGTGAGGTAAAGCATGTAAGTCACTGTCATATTATCATTGTGCGTTTCTAGTTAGGTTCCGCATAATCAGGTCTCGCTCCCAGCGACGTCCATCACGTGTATACTTCTCCGTTAAACCGTAAAAAAAAAGTATACGCAGGAATTCAACAGCCAAACATAAATGCCTTATTGCGAGACATCGCCTTTCGTAAGTTAGAAGTGAATACAGCAGTACAGCCGCTATGTTACCACGCGTATCGCCAACTGCTCAGCAGCGTCGTCTCTATATGCCACACAGCTCAGTTGCGTGCAACAAGGGGTGCAGCGCGGAAAGTTTTTTTCTCCGTAACACGCTTTCATTTTTTTTTTCTCTCTCTCTCTCCCGGTCACTCCCCGAAGGTTGCCCCAACGATGTCCCATCATTACCGTTTCTTGTACTTTTATTTTTGCACCGATTGCGAAATTATTCTGCGCCCATGCGGCAATGGCGTCTGATCCTAACGACAGATATTCTTTCGGCCTTTGCTATTCATGCGATGCACGCCCGCGTACCGTTGGGAGCAACCGTGGTGTGACCAGAATCGCTGATCGCCTCTTTGAAATAGCGTACGAGGGAGTGAAACAGCGTGCTTCTGTACTGCTGAACATTTGAGTCGCGGTATGAGCTGTGTATGCACCGCAGATGTGGTGAAGGGAGGCAGACGTGGTGAAGAATCCCAGAACCTCACGCTTCCAGTGCGCGAGGTACTGGGATCGATTCCCAGTACTCAGTTTTTCTAAAGGGGAGAGATATACCTGTAGACCTGGCAGTGGGTAGTGTATGGGTATTCATCTGGATTTCTTCCAGTATCTTACTTTATATATGGTTCGTCTACACCCTGACTCCGTTATGACTGCTGAGATTTCGACCGAATCAAATGCTTTGTAGTAATCTAGTAATCTGTGAAGGCTGTTTATGTAGGGGTTGCATCATTCCGCGCATTTTTCTATCACCTGATTAACAGTGTGAAGATGGTCTATTGTCGAGTAGCCTGCCCGGAATCCTCCTTTGATTGATTGATTGATTGATTGATTGATTGATTGATTGATTGATTGATTGATTGATTGATTGATTGATTGATTGATTGATTGATTGATTGATTGATTGATTGATTGATTGATTGATTGATTAGACGCTCCGCCGGGTTCGACGCCCCGCCCTGTACTTTGACCTCATTTCAGTTGGGGTAAATGCAAAAAAAAAGTTCGTGCTTATACGTAGGTGTTTAAGGTCACAAGGTGGCCTAGAATTATTTCTGAGCCTTCCGCTACGCCTTCAGTCACATCAATCTTTCTTTGGAAAGTTAAACGCGATAAATCAAACACTCAACGCGCTGTCTTGTTGATCAAGCGCTGCAATAGTCTGGAGAGCCTTGCTACACGAAAACCGCGCTAACGAGGGCATGCATGCACGTGTATTTAGAACCAGTCACGGCGACTGCATTTCGATGAGGACCAAACGGAAAAACAACCTTGTACTTATATTTAGGCGCAGGTTAAAGAACCCCGAGTAGTTAGAATTATATATCAGCCACGCGTGGCATATGCCTCATACTCATGCTGTGGTTTTGGCGCGTAAAAGCCCAGAATTTAATTAATCGAAGCTTTTTTACAGGTCACATATTTCGGTGGCGGCGTCGTGCGCGAAAAAACGCGGCGCCGGCGAGCGTAAAGGAATGCGGCGCCTCGAAGGTGCGCCGATCGCACGCGCATTTGTATGCGCCGTTTTCCAATAACTGACGCTCTCTCGATCCTGGGCTTGTCGGCGATCGGCCGTCTCTGATTACGGCGATGTGATCTTTTATCGAGGTGACTCGTCGTTCCACGCTGCCCGCTGCCAACACGGCAGCGTTTCACGCTGCCTTGCTGCCCGGATAAGAATGCACGAACGTCGTCGTTGTCTGGGGCAACGACGTATGATTCCCAGCATGGAGGTATGATTCCCAGCATGCAGGAATGATTCCCAGCATGGAGGTATTATTCCCAGCATGCAGGAATGATTCCCAGCATGGAGGTATGATTCCCAGCATGCAGGAATGATTCCCAGCATGGAGGTATTATTCCCAGCATGCAGGAATGATTCCCAGCATGGACGTATTATTCCCAGCGTGCAGGAATGATTCCCAGCATGGAGGTATGATTCCCAGCATGCAGGAATGATTCCCAGCATGGAGGTATTATTCCCAGCGTGCAGGAATGATTCCCAGCATGGAGGTATTATTCCCAGCGTGCAGGAATGATTCCCAGCATGGAGGTATTATTCCCAGCATGCAGGAATGATTCCCAGCATGGAGGTATTATTCCCAGCATGGAGGTATGATTCCCAGCATGCAGGAATGATTCCAGCATGGAGGTATTATTCCCAGCCATGCAGGAATGATTCCAGCATGGAGGTATTATTCCCCAGCGTGCAGGAATGATTCCCAGCATGGAGGTATGATTCCCAGCATGCAGGAATGATTCCCAGCATGGAGGTATTATTCCCAGCATGCAGGAATGATTCCCAGCATGGAGGTATTATTCCCAGCGTGCAGGAATGATTCCCAGCATGGAGGTATTATTCCCAGCATGCAGGAATGATTCCCAGCATGGAGGTATTATTCCCAGCGTGCAGGAATGATTCCCAGCATGGAGGTATGATTCCCAGCATGCAGGAATGATTCCCAGCATGGAGGTATTATTCCAAGCATGCAGGAATGATTCCCAGCATGGAGGTATTATTCCCAGCGTGCAGGAATGATTTCCCAGCATGGAGTATGATTCCCAGCATGCAGGAATGATTCCCAGCATGGAAGTATTATTCCCAGCATGCAGGAATGATTCCCACATGGAGGTATTATTCCCCAGCGGCAGGAATGAATTCCCAGCATGGAGGTATTATTCCCAGCATGCAGGAATGATTCCCCCAGCATGGAGGTATTATTCCAGCATGCAGGAATGATTCCCAGCATGGACGTATTATTCCCAGCGTGCAGGAATGATTCCCAGCATGGAGGTATTATTCCCCATCAGGCGGAAGGATTCCCAGCATGGAGGTATTATATCCCAGCATGCAGGAATGATTCCCAGCATGGAGGTATTATTCCCAGCGTGCAGGAATGATTCCCCATCAGGAGTATGATTCCCAGCATGCAGGAATATTTCCCACATGGAGAGTATTATTCCCCGCATGCAGGAATGATTCCAGCATGGAGGTATTATTCCCAGCGTGCAGGAAT
>NC_051185.1:62890117-62956839 GCF_013339695.2 Rhipicephalus sanguineus | reverse complement strand
ACAGCTTAAATTTTATATTAACTACGAAACAAAAAGGGGGCCCGACCATTCCTTAAACAGAACATTGATGACGTTTCGACTTCCAGCAGGGAGCCTTGTTCACGATGAATACATCATCAAAGTGGCTCGTTTTATTTGGAAGACGAAACGTCATAAACATTTTGTTTGGACTGGTCTGTCTCTCTTTTTTATTTCAAATGTACCCTCCTAGCCAGACTGGATTCCGCCATGATCCCGACTTCAAATGTCATTTAACGTACCAAGTAATGCTCACCGAACAGCAACATCTTGTGTTGACAAGTGTGTAGAAGACTAGGAGTGGCACAGTGCATTTAGGATATATCCAGTGTGTTCTAATAAAGGAAGATGTCGATGGAGGGCTTCCCTCATGGGGACAGCGGCTCATCCTTTTTCTTCATTGTGTTTTTCTCCATAATACATTGAGAGCCAATCTTTGAGATAGAGACTTAGGACAGAAAGCTGGGCTATTTCTGAAGTGTAGTAATGTTTTAATTGTCATAATCTTTCCCAAGTGGCAAAAATTGATTTTCTTAATGAGTGGGACCTTTAATCTTTGTTTTTGCAATCACAAAAAATCACAATTTTTTTTGCAATCACACAAAAAAAGGTACAAAATCGAATTTTTGAACTTCGCGCCGAACCCTACTACCGGTCAGTCAGCATGACGTCACTAATCGATTTTATTTTTTTTTTATCTACGGCTGGTTTTGCAGATCAAAATGTTACGAAGCCTCAGCGAGAGTGGAAAAGCGCGAGACTACGATCTTTGTTCCACACCTTGACTCAGCCAAATACCCAGAAGTATGTACACAGTAATAAATGTTTCCCATGGAGAAAAAGTTCTCTATGCATTTATGATTGGCGCCCGCAAATGACGGATCGATTGAAGGCGCTTAAAAATCGCGATTTCGGTTTCGGTTTCTGATTGCGTGAAGCGCCACCTGCTTCCTGCTGCAAGCGTCATGGCGACTTCCTGTTTACTTTTCTGGCTCCAACGCGTGCGTTCAACTTCCAAACTTCTGCGCTGTTCTACGTGACATTGTGAAATCTATATGGATATATACGTGGTGGGTCCTATGTAGCACCACCCGGAGCATCAAGCACCAATATTTGATATGCGACACTTTGCCTACTGGTCGTCAGAAGGTAAGCAAAACGCCACTGCATCCTGCACAAACTTGCGCGGCCCGCCTGGTAAGGCGAATATGTAGTGCTTCTACGGCTACCGCTGCCCTTGCATTTGGGAATGACGCTTTTCTGCTTTAATATCGCGTTAACTATAGCGACCAAGGCCTGCGTGTTTAATGTGGAAGAGCGTGAGCTGCGCATACACGGACTTTAGAGAATAGACGACGCATCGTGTTTTCTGTTCTCGTTCGAAACATGTCCTCAGTTCTCGATCGATTCCAACGAACTAGGAAACTTTCTGTCCGGATTTTTTAAAACGATATCGCATTTGTTCTTCCGCATGGTCACAAATAGACACCACATGGAAAGAAGTGAGATTGTACGAATGAAATTGCTCTCCAAGAAAAGGTGGACAGAAATATGGGCTTCAGAGCAGTGTGCATAGATTGCAATATTTAAAGTATAGCAAGACGATTTAGACAACCTGTAGTCACATGAACCTGGCCACACAGCATTTGTACAGAATCGTCTCTCGTCTCATCAGGGGCGTATCATTTGCAACCATACTATGTCTATCGCTCATTTGTGTGTGCCTTTATACGCAGTTAAATTTCGCCCCCCAACCCTGGCCGCCGTGGCCGGGATTCGTTCCCATCCTTTATAAGTTAAATGCGCCCTTCGGATCAGCAGTCCAGCACCTTTGATATCCACACCACCGTGGCGCGTCTCTTTGATAGGGTCCTTCTATGCCAAACGTCCGCGTCATTGCACTCGTACTTCTCAAGATTCTGTTCTAAAAATCGTGGCCAAGCTTTTTTGTGCAATATTCGGCTTCCTTCATGAAACTGTCATTGTAAGAAATTTTTTTCTGTGTCCTTGGGAGGGATTTGAACGTTGCCATAGTGGTTGCTAGAAAAGGAATGGTGATTTCTTATTTCCTCCCATTGCGTCCGCTATTCTGTCTCGCGATATGCTTTGTGGTGAAGCAAAAAGGCCATTCTGCGTCCATTCTGAGAATTTTTAAAAAATTCTACAATGTATATCAACACAATACAATAACACCACATGCCAGGATAGTTGCCAGTAAGTGTGTCAAAAAGTATGGAGGTCGATGACCGAGAAGTTTCAAAGAATAAGGGTGTGTCAAAAAAGTATGGCGGTCGATGACCGAGAAGTTTCAAAGAATGAGGGGCGCAAACATAGAAAAATGTGTAAATGGGGTGTCGCACCACCCATATACACAGAAATACAATAGACCACATCGAAGTCCAAGTGCCAAATTGCCAGACGAACTTTTTTTTTTTTTTTTTGATTCAATTCTGCCAAAGACAGCATCTGAATAGAACCACCTCCTCGCCTTTGTCGCCAATAACAGACCATTAATCTTTTCAAGTGCCTTGCTTAACATTGTAATGTACATGTATTAACAACTCTCCTCTGTAACGCTATTTGGAATTGAGAGTGAGTTAAAGAAATGCATGACTCATGTTCAGGCACATGCAGTTTGGTGATGCAGTGAAATTAAAATTGCACTGTTTCAAATGGGTGTACAAAGGAAATTCGATTCTGAAAGTTTAATTATAGTGATTTTTGTTTTAAGTGAGAAAAATTTATTGTTGAGCATGTGCCACGTCCTTGGACGGCAGCTCGTAAGTCCGCTTCACTGCGCTGCGTGCTTCCTTGGGGCAAGGGAAAGATGCACGGCCACACAAGTGGCAAGATTTCTATGCTGCTTTGTGTATTTCTATGCTTTGACAGCATTCATTCGGCTTTCTGCAGTGCCACCGATCCGCCCATGTTTCGAGATGTTTTTCAGAAATATACTGTTATAGTATAATAAAAGTATATACAAACACTGGGGATACACTTTAATTCTTTTTGCAGCTCCCATAAACGTGACTCGCACATCCGCAGGTCGTCCTTTGGCCGCATCCCTTGGAAGCACATAAAATGAAGCATTGCGAATGATGCGTCTACTGCGTTCCTTGTCATACAGGAGAGCCTGTAAAAAAAAGTGAGAGCGATAAATATATAAAAGGACAGTGCCGCCTTACAATTACTGTGCTGAAGTGAGTGCCAACAAAAGCTGCACTAAGTGCAAGGCTCGTTCTTAAAAGGTGTTAAAGGGTACTGACACGAAAAATTTCAGTTGTTTTTTTGCGTCAAATGCGAGGCCAAGCCCTCAAGAGCCTACAAACGGTAGTGCTAAGCGCAAGTGCCACCCTGAAAAGTAATTACAATATGTTTTTAAAAGCTAGTTTCGGTTCCTACTGTACCCTGATGTCACAACACGGTATGAGCTTCTCGTCACGTGCTTGCACAATATATAGTGACGTTTCCACGGCTGCTCAGCAACCGTGGCTCCGTTGATGACGCACAAGCGGCCATTTTGAATGTTTCGCTGACGCACAAGTGGCCATCTTCGAAGTGTTGGTACCTGACGTCATCACAACTAGCCAGACTGCTGCGGTGAAGTCACCAGAATTAGTACTGTAGCCTGACGTCAAGCTAGTGTCGGTGTCGTTAGGTGCGCCATGGAAAAAGTTACTTCATATAAACATAAAATATCTGATCAGCCTTTGCTGAGCTTCACACTTGCTCAGAGGCGTCTCTGCATACAGGAGATTTGTATGGCGGAGTAAACTCGCCTTCAAAAAAGGCGTCAGTACCCCTTTAAGCGCCGTTACACACACAAGTCAAAAGTTAAGTATAAAGTTCGTCTTTGAATGCGGCAGTTAGTGAAGAGAAAAAAAAAACTGGGGGCAGCTACTACTATTGGCGCGAAGACTGAGGAAACAAAGCTGGTGGCGTTCCCCTCCCTCCTCACCCTCTCCACTCCTTGCAATAGTGTACTATTAAAGAATATGCTATGCCTCACCGGTCTCCCCTCCTCCTCACACTCACTTCTGTTTCCCTTCCCTTTTCCATACTATTGGGCATGAGGCCCACCACTGGAAAAGCTGGCGCCACTGTCAATGTGACAGATAGACATGATCACCAGTAGCATTGTCTGCTTAGGGAGCACCGACATGTGCTGAAAACAATATTTTTGAATAGCACCTGCGCTGCAATTTTGACTAAATGAGGAGTTCTCCCGCTTCAGCCTGAGCACTTGACACACTTGAAAGCACAGCAATATGAAAAACGTGAGCTTAGTAACTTCGTAACGTACTCGTTACTATTTCGGAACTGTAACTGCTGCCGGCCAATTCGTCTGCTGAGCGCCTATTTAACGTATAGGTGCGGACGTATTCACTAAGAGAGGCAATCTTTACGATGACAGCTTTGAAATGCAGCTGTTGCTTAAATTCAACAAGAAGTTGTGGAACTTCTCCTTACAGTAATCTGTGCGGTAACTTTGTTTTCAAAAAGGAATGTGCTTCTTTCGATCAACTGTGGGTACACGTTTCTGTAGTTATTAAATTTTTCCACGAATTAGGCTGATCTTGAACACTTTCACATAAACGCTCGCAATTCTCGCGGCAATTATACAGGTTGTGATGTTTCTTTACGAAGAGCGTTGATGATAAAATCTTCTTTTGTGCAGTCACACTGCGAAAAAAGTTCGGCATATCCCTCGCCTTGTGGGAATCGGTTCCATGCAAAGCAGTCAGCGAGTAGCTGTGCGTGCTGCATTTTTTGGCTTTGAGCCAAGGAATACAAATGTAAAGCTTATTAGACTGCTTGAAAAGCAGAGCTAACACTGGAACCGCCATTAAAATTATCCCGACATGACGCCTGAATCATAGGAGTATGTAAGTATTGCTTATTGCCTTGTTATAAAATTAGATAGCCAGCACTGCAACCACAACTGACCTTGCACCGACATTACGCCTGTGTTGGGTTTTTTTTTCCGAAATCAGTTTCAAGACCTGGCGTAGCTCTGTGGTAGAATACCTGACTGCCACGTTGAATGCCTGGGTTTGATTTTCTGCTGGGGTCCTGATTTTTAATGTTTGAATTCGTTAGGTCAACGCTGCTGATATCGGTTTTTCTTAACGCACTCGCATTTAATTACCAATGTCTGTTCTCGCCGTTCCTGGGTTGATATATACTGTCAGTCACCCGTGGCACATACGCGCATACTGCAGCCCGTGGTATACGGGTGTGTACCACACGTATGTAGAGGAAAGGGTTTGACGACGTACGCGAAAGGATTTTAACATTATTCATGTCATGACCAGACTATTGTGTTCGTCAAATTCTCTTACCCTCCGATGCCAGTTTTGGCCCACACTAAGTTAGAACACCAGATGTAGGTAGCTAGATAGGTAGATAAGTATACATAGAAACGTTCAAATTGCCTTTGGTTCGCTAAGAAATGTTTCACGTTTAAAATGGCTTTACCATGTGTCACGCGAGTTAGAAGCCATCACATCTAACTGTCCAGGCGACTTTAGGTAACTATACTCTTGCCAAGGTACGATACATTTGTCCAACTTATTCTCCTTAAATCTGTACTTCACGTAAAATTGTCATTTGGGCTAGAAGTTTTATGTAAATATATAAACATCAGCTTTATAAATTGTTACTTGGGATTCCTGCAGCAATAATGCAATGATTAATATTTCTGATCATGAAGTAACGGCAAAAGTAACGTCCGTTACTTTTTTTTCGGTAAATGTAATGGTAACACGTTAACTTTTTAAGAGGTAACGTAGGGCGGTAACGCGTTCCTTTTTGTTAGCGTAACGGGTAACGTATTTAGTTACTTTTTCTCAGTAATGCCTACAACACTGACAATTATAGATGCTTATTTATGCTACGGCTGCGTCATCGCTTAATTGAGGCTTCATTCTCGTATGATCCATTTATTTATACAGACGGACCACTGTAAGAGTATATTTCTTTTGGTGAATTCCATTGGCAGATTCGGAGCACTTTCGGTAGCAGTTTTTCTGCTCCATTCAGAGCAAGTCCATTCCATTGGCGGATTGAGAGTGCTCCCTGTATGTTTCATTGGCAGATCTGGAGCAGCTCCCTCTACTCCGCGAAAAGCGGCGGATTCGACCGGAAGTCGCAAGCTCCCAGCGCGTGCACGCAGAGCGTGGCGTACCGCATGCGCGATGCAATGTGCTGTCTGACCGCACCCGTTCTCTCCGCTCGCGCCCGTGAAGGCGAAAACGGCGCAAAACGCAAGGAATGCTGGGCGCTTGCGAAGCAAATGTGCGCTAGCGGCCCCTACCATTTGCTCTGGCGGGGCCCTCGTGTTCCATTGACAGATTTCCTTCGGTTGCTCTCCGCCGGAGTGGAGTGCTCCGGCGCAGAGTTCGTCGGCCACTCCGAATCCACCAGTGGAATTCACCATTCAGAAGCGTGAAAATCTGGGCCGGTTAGTTCATGTTTAGGTGCGAGGAAACCAGCAAAACTCAAAAACAAGGACGATAGAAGAAGGCACATTCAAGCGCACACCATCGCCGGAAACGGTGTGTGCTTGAATGTGCCTTCTTCTATCGTCCTTGTTTTTGAGTTTCGCTGGTTTCCTCGCACCTAAATTCACCATTAGGGATTGCCCACATTTCATGCAAGAAGATTGTTTGGGGATGCCCCATCACGGCGACCGCTCGCAATGTGCACTCACTGTACAATTTATGTAAACAGATAGCGCCTGTAAGCAACCCTGTGCTTTCTTTTCATCCAAGATTATTATTTTGATTGTAAAACTTCTTTCGTTTGAAAGTATCCACAGAAATGTCCGGTTAGGGCTTCCACGTGATGTTTTCACAGAGCGCCGATAGCGAAACCTATGAGGAGTGCGCCGGCATTATCCTACCTAGAACGCAAGTGCGGTGCATCCGATAAGAGGATGACTCCATAACTCCTCGCCTCCAATACTATACAAGACTGTTGTGCTATGCTTTACGGTCTCCGCTCCTCCTAACATTACTCCTTACCCTCACTTCCTTTCCCACCCCGTATTATACTATACTATGCAAAGCTATGCTATGCTAGAAGCTGCTTGGCACATATCCACTTTTTGTGGCACATACCTGTAGAGTTTTTGCTAACACCTCACGGTGGAACTTCTTTCACAAGTAACCGTCGAATGGCTTCTTTGAAGGAGTTTATTGCCTCACGAATCAACCGCCCCAAAAATTTTTTAAATCCGTGCGTACGAGCGGAGTTAGAGATTTGTCGCACGCTGTAATTGCTTTCTCTCTCATCCCAACGAGCGCACTGGAAGCTAAGCAGGGGAGGGATGGCACAGGGGAAAGAAGTTACATCATCTACACGTCATGACTTGGTGCACTTTTTCTTTGTTTTCTTTTTCCTTTCGAACGCATCGTGAGTGCATGCGCAGGCACGTGGCACGTTAACTATGCAGCTGACGATGCTCAAGTCAGCTGACAGCCCGTGAATTTGGGTATATGGCATAATTTGTAGAAAGAAGAGGGAACGATTTCTAGCTGACTTTCAGAATTAATGGTAAATTCCAGGCCTTGTGCTGCGCTATAATGTTTGGCTCGCGTGCTCTCAGGAGCCTCGACTACCGATCGGCAGTGTTTTCTAACCATGCCGAAAAAGTGTGTCAGGGCCCCTTTTAAAGAACTTCGCTGTTGAAAAAAAAAGGAAATAGCAGGGGGACAAGCTAGGAGAGTGCTGCCCTCACTTGTTCCTCTCCTAATTCTTTCTTTTTGATAGTGCCAAGTCACCAAAGTATTATGGTTTGTTTAGACGATGATTGCCTAGCAGATAAATGCACACACACATACAGCAGAGGAATGAGCAATTATGATAGAGTTAAACAGAGTGACTGTTAATATGAGGCTGCTAGAAACCTGCTTTCACTTGTGGAGCTGACGTTCAGCCTTCATTTCTGTGGTTGGTGCATGAAGACTAGGACTGTGTTTTTTTCTATCTAGCACAACTGAGCAACCTTGTACCAGTGCATGCACGTGGCCCTGTTTACATGAAAGTGTGTTCACCTTTGCAGCTCGCAGATGTTGAACAGCTGATGGCGGAAGGAGAATGCCAATATCTTCCTTGTACATTTCAAAACAATTCTTGAACATGTAATTCCCGTCCAGAAGTGTTGCGTCCTTTAGTCATCCTACCGTGTTGCTCCTGAAATGCCAATAAAAAGTACAATGTGAAAATTGCTCTGGTGTCTCTAATTAAAGACATTATTCAGACTGCATGTTCAGACTCCAAAACTTTCATATTGACCAAGCATATTCACTGAACCAAGTGTGCAAGGTGCATTTCAGTCCATAATCAGAACAGGCATTCCAACTATTTGTCAAGGTCGTGAATTAAAACCGTGATTTGTGTTAAATTTGACAACAGCAGCATGCTTGGGCACATAGTGCATGTTGATGTTGGGCAGCAGCTCGTTATGCGCAGTTTTTAGCAAATCTTTAACATTAATTTTTATGCACATGGCTGTTCAGCGACAGCGACCATACGTAGTAGTGTAATAGGGTTTCACTGGAGAACAACGGATGCCTCACAGCGGTGGGGCTGCAGATGTTTACAGCCAGCCACTTTTGTGATGTGCAGAATGCTGAAACGAGCAAATACATTTGTTTTCTCAGCAATGCCTGTGCATTGATTGATTGTGCCACTTAAAGGGACTGACAACCAATTTTTAGGGCACCTATCTTCTTTAGCGCAATGGAAAGCTAACTGGTCAGATTGTCTAGCCATGGAATGGTAACGTGGAAAACGCCGTGAAACATTTTTAATCAGAATTTTTCTATCTGCGGCGAATATGAACTCTTAAACAAACTTGACAACACATGCTGCAAACAATGAATCCGAGAGCGGTTTGTGTTTTAGCGCGAAGCTTTACTGCGCATGCGTGCACTCTGCGCGCATGCGCCGCAGCTGGACATGGGCCACTGGCGGCTGCGAAGGCAGCGCCGCTTCTCACCATGCAACTTCTTTTACCTCGTAGGCAGCACAGAACTGAGCGGGGATAGATAATAATATGCATACTCTAACTTTGAGGACCAATTATGGCGTGCATGACAGCATCACACTACGTATACGTACAGAAAAGTGACCGACTTCATAATCCAGCTTCAAGGCTCTTCCGCTAGGCTGCGCAACATAGCGGTTTTTGTTACTTTTAAGCACGATTTAAAAATATAAATCCTATTCGCAACGCGAAAAGGATGCTGGAATCTGTCACTATATTTCACGGTCTTTTCATTTTTACCAGGATGTAATAGCACGTTCTGCCCAGTTGTCGGTCCCTTTGAAGGCCCCCTGACAACACAACTTCAAAGCCAAAATCTTCTGTGTTCCATTCTCCCGCATACATAGGTAACTCAAACCATGTATTACTGATGAACATAGTCTTAAACGCATTTTAATATGGTCTCAAAGGAAGCGCAAGTGCCCGAATTGGTGACAACTTGTGACCTCATTATCAGTATGATGCATTTAGTGGCTACTCAGGCTCACTGGTAATTCACCTGTTCTACGAGCATAGTCGACATCAATGACGGACAAGCTTGCAGGGCGCACAACGAGGGCTATCGTGATTCACCTCTCTTGCTTTATTCTTGGGCTGCTTTCTAGGTGCTTCTGGATGCTTACGCCAGTGGTATTTTAAACATTGCAAGATATAAACAAACATTCAAATAGTGGTGAGGTTTTTTTTGTTCCCAAGGGGGGCTGTGAAATGGGTGCCCTGCCGGCAGCTGTACTTTAGTAAACAAAATTCGGCAGAAGCTCCCTCGTCAAGTCACCTGCTCAAGAAACTCAACCACCTGAACGGAATGGAGTCACTATTTTAGCACTTTACTTCTTCTCATGCTGGTAATAAATTGCTTGTATCTAAAAAAAGGATTTGGAAAAGTTTCCAAGTCACTGTGGTATGTGCGTAAGGTGATTATGACAGTGTACAGCTTCATATTCGTTGTGTGACTGTCAGCTGATTATCTTGGAATATCTCTGCTAGGTACACAACAGTGAAGTTGCTAACGAAGTTTGCCACCTAAACATGCGGAATGAAAATAATGCTTATGGAGATTAGACGCAGCAGTCTCTAATACAACATATGTGTCACTGCTGCTGGCCCTGGAACAACTGTAAAATAAGCATTACAACAGCTGTAACTTGCAACAGTATAGTATAATAACAGTAATAGTCACAGGAACTTTTATTTGGCAGCGAGCATCGCCTGCCTGTGTTACAACATGCTCCGTGTTGACATGAGCTGCGTGACAGTGTGTATTGCAAATTTTTTTTTTTCTCTGACACCATTGATGCCCTAGCAGAGCTGTGCGCCACAAATCTAGCAGGTGGTGACTTGTAAAGCTGACACATCGTGCAAGGCTTGTAAGCCATCTGGCAAGCGGAGTTGCTTCAGCTCATTGCTGCAGTGGGCATCTTGCTCTCGCTATCCACTCAACCTTCAAAATTGGATAGCACAAGATTGAACAGGTCCTGTGCATCTGTGTTCCTTCTAAGTCTTGTTCGATTTCCCATTATGCAATTTTGAAGATTATGAGCCAACTAGCCTATCAACGTATTTTGTTTGTTATCCACCCAACGCTCGCAGGATCCAAGTGTCTGCGGCTGTAGCTTCACCCCTGGAGACACAAACACTTTGCCCGAGTTTAGGCTGATCGGTGATCGTTCCCATATACCTTTTGTTTGTCCGCATGCTTTTGGAGATGGTCACCGTACAAGAGAATATAATAAGAACAGCTGGTAGTGTGGCGGCACATTGCAGAGCAGATCTTCCACACACTTGGTCTCTGTTGCCTGACGGCGCGTGCTCGATGGAGCTTGACCTGTCGAGTGCGCGTGACGGTTGGCTGTTTGACAAGTTGAGGAGGCAAAGCAGGGTCGAGGAGGGTGTCACTATAATTGCTTGCAGCTGCCTTGGTATGCTGTGCGTGGCTCAATTCATGGCGCAAATGATTTGATGATGATGTAGAATAAATTCTTACAAAAAATTTAAAAGATAGTTTCAGGGTCTCTTCAAAGTCAAGTTTACTTGGCTCTTATCCTATTCGAAATTACCTTCGTGAATACATTGGCGTTTTTCCAACTCTCTGTTACATTCGAATTTTTGCATCTTGCCGTATGACCGTGTGCGGTACGGCGTCACTCTCTGCGTACCTTTGCAAAACAAGGCGGCTGAATGAACGGCTTGGGCACTCCAGACAAGCGTGATTCATACTGTAAGACATGTTTCGGTACATAAAACTAGTACAAGTAATGGCGAAGTTAACGAAACATCGCCCTGCGCACTGTTAGAATAAAATGATAAGTCGTTCTTTAGCTGTTCTTGTTTACAAGTACAGGTTTTCAAACGCCCCAGTCGGCCAACAGGATTATTCAATACCGCAGTACAACGAATCTAAACTTGCCTAGGATTAACGATAAGGGAGTGCCCTTACTACTAGATGACGATATAATATCAGTAGTGGTTATCACTTACGCAATGCCGAACATTGGACGAGTTGGTGCAAGGTAATCATGTCGAACTGTAGCGGCTGTAGTGCATGAAAACACAAGATCGGTTCTTTCGCAGAAAACTTTTTTCTGCTCGCGCAGCGATCGTGGATGAGCATCTTGTGCCGCAGTTCGAAATGTTTATCACGCTCCGTATCCACAACGTAAGAACGGCAGCATAGCTATGTGATCACGCTCTCTGATATGTAAATGTAACAGGTACGCCGACATTTCAGACTAGCGGAGCAGAACTCGAAATAACAGAGATCGCTACTTACTTGTGGCAAGGCAGCGCATTGCAGCACCTTCGCTCTGTTTCGCCCTCGACGTCCGTCAATCAAGCAAAGGCAGTACTAGACGTTCTCTGAGGCAGTCACGACGAAGTCGCTACGGGACACCGGTTCACGAACTACGCTGTCGAAACGAAAACTGCACGACTCGCGGTCATCGTCGTCGGTACAGAGACAAGAGACGAACGCGCGAACATACGCGCACACGTGGAACAGATGGAAAGCCGACACCGGTCGGCGAAGCGAAGCGGAGTTCCAGAAAGCTCCGCCAAGATGTGACGGCGCCACCATCGAAAATCCCTAGAGATTCTCTCCCTAGGTACCTAGCTTTCGAACACAAAAGGATTTTGTACGACATATAGACGCTCGCCGCTCCAGCCACTGCTAGGGACTAAAATGGCTAGGGACGTTCGCGCATTTTAGTGCCTAGGCCACGCGCGGTCGTCAAAAAAACCCCTAGCTCTGCGCTGTTCATAATAGTTCGTGCCGTGACGCGCCGCGGCGTTGCAGTCGCCGGCTGGAGTTGGTCGGGATTGTAAAAGCGCGGCACAGAGGCGCTACTGATCATGTAGCTAGAAGTACCTTTTATTTTTCTTTAGCGTGCCGTGCGCACCCTGCGCAAAGCAACGTAAATGTGAGGAGAGAACACACAGACGCCAAAACAAAGTTGACAAAGTTCTGTACGTTGAAGAAAAAAAACGCAGACAACTCCGCTGCGTACGTTCACTTTAGGAAACCTATGATTCTCTCGCCTAGCCTGCTGCCCGTAGTTGAGCAAGGTACACTGAGCAGGGCATGTGACGCGCTTGGAAGGATGGGGGATGGGCGCAGCCCTGTTACCCTGTCGTAAACAGTCCGGCTGTGGCGGTGTGTCGTCGCGACGAGCAATGCACGTACGCTGACGCTCGCTGCTCGTTGTTTATCGCTGCCGACGGCGAGCCGCGCATTGGCTATTGACGCTCCGTAGCTGTCGTCATCCGATCCGGCGGCGGGTGCGGCGACGATCGCGCTTGTTTTCGTTTGCGGTCAGCAGCAGACGACGGCTCCGTGATGTCGGCCACGGCACCTCCGCTTGCGGGATGCCCCGACGTCTCGTCTTTTCCGCCGTCTTACAGCGAAGCCACCCGGCAACACGCATCTCTGGGCGGTGGACTGAGTTTCGTGGATTTCTTACCTTACTGCATCAGCTCGGGCGGCCTTTTCAGCACTCCCACTTTCGAGCCGTTCAGGTGAGGCATCTTACATTGCGCGCTCCAGCAAAGGTTCCGCACCCCACGCTGCTGCAATAACGTGGCAACACGACGCTAAGCTATTCGGGGCTTGTTTCCGATCTTTCGCGAAACACTAAGCGGAAAAAATCGAACCGCTTGATTCCGCCGAAAAGCACGCAAGAGGTTGTAGGCGCAGACGGAACTTGTACGCTCGTGCGTGTCTGATCGTATCGCACGGTCTATATTTTGCGAGGTCGGGTTACCGGCAGCTGCGTGTGCTTTTCTTACAGCGAGCTCTGTGTTCGTATTTTCGATTCCCTGCGCGGTGCAGATTGCGCAAACCGCGCGCAGTCGATCCATATTAAGCGAGCATTGCGTTGGTGCGCTACCTGTTTTGCAAGTGCAATTTTCGTAATGGGGTTGCATGGTTATTCTACGTATCACCGAGACTTCCTTTCCAAATTGCGTTATGTGTACATTACTGTGGTCAACTAGAGGTCACACGGGGTGAGAAAAACATACAAACAAAATCAAGAACAACTTTCCTCGAGCCGTCGTGAGACTGACCTTGGCTCAGCTAGGGTGGTCGTTTTTCCTCTCGTTAAATACATATAGTGAGCCCCATAGGCGCATTATTCAGATTCCTGAAAAGGTTGATACCTCAAACAAGTGCAAGCTCTATGCGCGATCGTTTGATTTTTATCAGCTGCTTTCGTATCCGCGCGCATTTTAAGCATATATGTGTACTGAACTGCAGGAAGGCGGTAACGGCCGGTCTTTTGTCCGAGCAGCAGAAGTATATATATATATATATATATATATATATATATATATATATATATATATATATATATATATATATACACACTGAAGAAGCTTTTCCAATGGGCCAAACGTACTTGGGAAGAGAAGATACACAACTAAGCGATTATCCTAATTTTATTTGCCAACGGTTTCGACCGGTGGACCGGTCTTTGTCAGGGCTTATGAGCAAATATAGCGCTATGTGTATGTGTGTATACACACACACACACACACATATATGTGATGTGTAATGCAGTTGGCAAGTCATTTGAGGTCCTCAAGCAGCACTCATGAATTGTTTATAAGGCACAGGACACCTTACGTACGCAGTGTATCAATATGAAAAGAAACGCCAGAGCTGTGCTCTGCAAGGGTCGTTTTACATGTTAATTGCTGCCCAAGATAAAAATTGAGAGGGAATTTTCATGACTGCATTGCGCTTGGTATTATGCTGATGGAAAGACTGAAGCACAAATAATAAGCGGTCAAACATGCCATCTCGTCCATCCGCTTTTTGTCCTTTTATGTTTCGTCTTTCATCGGTATAATACTAAGAGCAACATAATCATGAAGGTCCACCAACTAGACCCAGTTGTTGCTTTACTAAAGGAAATATGTGTTGATCAACATGTGACAGCAGTTTGTATAGAGAACCCTATCGCCGACACATTTACAGGAGCTGGTTTCTTTGACGGCAGATTAGGTATTGACATTGTGCATGCTTGTTCGTGCTTTTCTTGGTCACGTTTTTCACTGTCTAACAGATCTTGTGACACTCCAGGAGATACAAGGCATGCCTTTATGTGTGGGAAGCCTCTTGAATGCTATGGACGATTCTTATCAGATTGCCTGCGCGACACAAATGGTGATATTTGTTCCTTTACGTATAAACCTAGAGTGAGAAGTCAACTGGAGCCATGATTTTCTCAATCATGTATAATTGCTTTATCGGCTTTAGGTATTGGTTTATTGGTCTATTTAACTATTGGAGCCCATGGATTGCTTATTACGTCACCCGTTCCCGTGGATCCTGCTTCGATACACGCGAAGCGATTTGCGAGATGACTGAAACCGAGATCACAGTTGGGATCCTTGAGGAGAAATGCCGTAATCCTCCCTTGTAGCGTGAATTCTTCCGAGTC
The DNA here is from genome assembly GCF_013339695.2 of Rhipicephalus sanguineus. Taxonomy (NCBI): domain Eukaryota; kingdom Metazoa; phylum Arthropoda; class Arachnida; order Ixodida; family Ixodidae; genus Rhipicephalus; species Rhipicephalus sanguineus. The sequence goes on along the minus strand of NC_051185.1, from coordinate 62,941,830 downwards.
GTGTGAATGCTGGCTGCGGAGCGATCCGAATCACGTCACATGTCACAGATTCATCCGTGATCACGTCCGTTGTGTGAATACAGCTTTACCTGCTTGCTGCCATTACTGACGTATGTTGGGCCAACACCTGGCTGATATTTCATTCAATGCAAATCCAACAACAGTTGTCCACTGGTTTAATCTTCATTTACGCCATTATATCCATTAATTTGTTGTGTCTATTATTTCGTTAGATCAGTGTCTATCACATCAGGGTTTGTCTGTAGTGTAAAAATTGCGATGCTTTATTCTGGCACAGAATGTACAAGCACATCATATTGAAAGCGTACACATATGTACACGTAGGCATACACAGTCGTCACCGGGGCAATAGAAAACACCAATGCACGCTGGTATGTTACCCTGCTGTAATGTCACTCTAGGGGTGTGGCACGTAGAAAGAAATTGTTAAGGAAACAAATTTGGTCGACGGTGTGGGTGTGGCGTTCATCAATTGGCGTTTCGTGCAGGGTTCTGCTGCAGCGTGCCAACGACTGGCTGAAGGAGAACTGCACCTGGGAGGTGAAGACATGCGAGAGCGTCGAGTTCAAGACCTCGTCCGAGGTGGTCAACACCGAGCGCATGACCTACTACGAGTACGGAGAGCAGAGCACCCGCTACGTGCGCAGCCTGAGGTGCGTGTGCGTGTTTTGCAGTGTGAGCTGTCATGAGCTCACTAACACAGCTGATTTTGGTGGCGATGTCCTCTGCCACCAATGTCCACCGAAGCCATTGTGCACAATGAGAAAGAAAGAAAAATGGATTTCAAGTCGCAATCGAACCCAGGCGTTCTCTGTGGAAGTATTCTACCACCAGTGCTTGAAAGCGGCTTTGGCTAAAGAGCTATTGGGGCGTCATGTTGGGCAATGAGTCAAGTTAGCAGTGCTTGAAGACTGCTTGGGAGAAAGGCCTATTGAAGTGTCATGTTGGGCAAGTAGTCACGTTAGCACCTATGCAAATATTGGGTGTCAGTAGTACAGAATTGCACCAGGCATCACACCATGGGAATTGCGTAATGAGTGGGTGGTTTAAACCTGCCCACTCATTAAAAAGAGCTGCGCCATAATTCACCACCATCATCATCTGTCACCATAAACAAAGTGTGCAGCTACGTAGGCGCACATATTGCCTTACAGATGCGTAGTGGGTACCTTGCGGCTTCGCAAAATAATGATCAAATTTTGCATTGTGGGTGCTTCACAACTGTGTTTGAAGTAGACCCTTGGAGAGTTTACAACATGCTCTTAGAATGCCGCTCCTCCAGCCCGTACTGTGCCCTTGATGTGTTCAGCACAAGCCTGGAGATTTTTGTGTGTATACCGAAGCAACATTCTTGAAGACAACTTTCAGTGACTCTTTCACTTTGCATGATGTAAAGTTCACTACAATGCACAACTGAAATACTTAGAAAGCGGCTAACATAGTGACCAAAATTGGCTGTTTTTATTTTTTAGCTTATAACACTGTAAAAAAAGCACACAGTTGTGGTCTCCCTTTGTTTATATGCTCTTTGTGCTTCACGTGTAAATATCTAAAGACAAGACATGGGCATAAGGCGACCACCGTCCCATGAATCGCGGGACTTTCCCGCATTGGGGGCTATTGTCCCGCATTGAAGGTATTATCACCGATGGGCAGTGGCCCATCGGTGATAAGACACTTGGTAACATGTGGAAACGAAGCCACAGCTGTTTTGTGAGTGACGATTTTTTTGGGTTGCCAAACTTTTATATTGATATTAATAACTTGTTTCGTTTTCAAGGGTATTACAGTGATGTATAAAAGGTTTTATTCACACAGATATGTATTTGAACTTCAACTTGTCTCATTTTTGCCGAGGAATAAAAAAAAATAAATTACTGTGATTAATTATTCATTGTTCTGCGTCAATTCCCCCTCCTCCCACGGTCATCAACTCCTACATTTCGCTTGTAGAAAGGTGGTCACACTATATGGGCGGGGAAGAATAATAGTGCGAATATTGAAATCGGTTGATTTGTCAAGTAAATTACACCTCTGGACATACCAAAGCTTGTTAAAGGAGTGTCGCAGGCCTGACCGACTTGTGTTGGCTGCGGTGCAGACTGTGGCTGGTTCCTCGGCTCGACCAGAGTCGGCCTGCCCAGCAGCTGGAGTACCGCAACCTCATCCCGCAGCAGACGGGTCATGCAGGCCTGTTTGGGATGCCCACATTCGAGACGCTGCACGAGCTTCTGGAACGCTACAACCAGCAGTTAATGCACCAGCCTGCACCAGGTACGTGCGTGGAGTGTATGGCTGTGTTCCAGTACTCACCGTAGACTGCTAAATAGACACCTGAGCAGACAATGGCCATTTTATTCCTTGTTCCAGTTCGATGAAGGCAAAACATATAGCTTCATGATACAGCATTGAAGTTTAAAGTGGCGTTGCCTGTATTTTGATGTGCAAACAAAATTGTGACTGACCAGAAGGCTGAAAACATCAAGAGGAAGGTCGCCTGCTCACAGGAAGACACAGTCACGCTTTCTTATGCATGTAATTTACGTTGCACTAACTTTTCAGCACGGTTGAACATGAAACAAGTTAGAACAATAACAATTTTATATGCTCTGAGCTGTTTCTTGTTAACGTAAGGTGGCGTCATGTCATGAAGACGTCTTCAAGATTACATAGTTCCATTTCTTGGGCAATCCAGGCTTGAGGCTTTCTTCTAAGCTGTGCAGGTATACTGTCTACAGTTCTGACTGAAATTGAAATGCACTCTGTATACGTAGGAAGTCAAATTACAAAGAGTATTCATTATGTGCCTCACAAGAAAAATTTGAGAAAATTTGTCAGGCTTTTGGTAGCCTCATCATAGACAGTGAACACCCATTATGTTATGACTGCAGTGACAAAGGAGTAGGCCAAGTACACTTTTGCTGTATCTGCGGATCTTTCAAGATAGGGTGTTGACAAGGTCTTCTTTCATACAGGAAGGGACTTGATGAAATAGTGTAGCAGAATTCACTAATGTATTGCGTGTAACAATCTTTCATGATTGGCTGTAGACAAAATCTTTCTTTGTACAAGAATTAATGAGAACTAACATTTTTCATTTCATTTTATTATACTGCCAGCCCCATTTGGGCTATAACAGGGTTGGGAAAAACAAACACACATACACAAAAATAGGTACTCTCTATACAAACAACTATAATACATAGCAATGAATGACAAGAATAGCCAAAGAACTGTGCTCTTGAGCACAGAAAATAAGCATGAAATGAACTATACATCTTTAAACACAGCGTCATTTAGGTTTTTCAAGAAAGAAGGTACACATTCCGATAAGACAGCGGAACAGACAATAAAGACAATATACTTTCCTTGGCATTATTGTCTGTTAGTTCTCGTTAATATTGTGTCTAACAAAGAAAAACGAGCCCTAAAAGATGACTTTCCTTCACTTGTACAAGAAGGGACTTCAGGAAATAGTGTAGTGGAATTCACTGATGTACAACATGTGAAGATCTTTCGTGATTGGCTGTCGACAAAGCCTTTCTTTATACAGGAAGGGACTTGGTGGAACAGTGTAGTAGAATTAATTGATGTGCAACGTGGGCAGCACCACGGCTTTTTTTTTCCTGGGGAGGGGCAACTATAATGAGAGAGGTCCTTCAGGGGGCCAGGGGTGCCCATGAAGGAAACTAGCTGTAGCATCAGAATTCTGGTGAACCAAGGGATGGCAACAGAACAGGATGGGGGGCAAGGTTAGAATTCCAGGGGGGCAAATCATAATCATTTACACCCCAGCCTCATTATAACAAAGTCACATCTGCCATGAAAATAACTTTGTTATATCCGAAAATTCATTATAAACGTTTATTTGTAACACTGTATCTATGACAACACCAGGGTGTCGGAACGAGATGTTTTTCGTTACGGTTTTAATTTCGTTCCACCGCAAAAAGTTGCGTTCCGTTTCTGTTCCGGATCGAAAAAATAAAGTTCCGTAACGGTTCATAACGGTTTTTTTGTATGCAAAAATCTGAATTAAAGGTATTCATAAAAAAAGAATGAATTTGTGATGTAGTTACTTGCCCTCCTCTTAACAAAGTGTGACAAGGGTAAAACACGTTCTTCAGAGGAGTGCAAGTAACTGTGCCACGAATTCCTACCAACTAGCACAAACCAGTAATAATGTTTATAGTATTTATTTTCTCAAAAGACAAATACGAATTTTTTTAGTGGGCTCAGTGCTTTGTGTCGAGGGAGTAAGCGCGATCTCAGAAGCTGCACGTCATTGAGTGTATTCTATGATGTGCGAGACCGCTGTTCTGATAAAAGAATAGCCAGGCCTGCGCGGAATATGCAGCACAGTCACAGTGAAAGCTGGAACAGCGGACTTTGTAGAGCCCATTGTAGAGTCTCTTGTGGTAACTAATACAAGTACACATGCAAGGTACACACTACGCCATAAATCATCGCAATTTTTTTGAAGTAGCGCAATTCCCACTGTGCCATTTTTCGTCATTCTCCGGAGAATCGTAGTACCCGCTACACATCTGTAAGCCGTTATGTGCACTTTGTGCTGTGGCTGATGATGATGAAGAATTATGGCTCAGCACTTTGCAGTGTGTGGGAAGCAGTGTTGCGGAATGGGCGCCTCCATTCCATTCCAATTCCATTATATCTGGGGAATTAGAATTTGCCGCAATTTCATTTCTTTCAATTCCTCGGAATGAAAAAACTTAGCCCATTCGGACTCTGGGAATGGCAGGGCAGCTCAATTCTTTTCCTGCAGTTCATCGTAGGAAAGGCACCTTGATAGTTTTATCGAGTTATCGAGTTTTATCGAGTGCAGCTCCATTAAGAGCTGCAAAAATACGCAAAACACGTTACCAAGGTCGAGGGATAGTAGCTTGGTAACATATCTCGCGCAGTACAACCACCCTACTAATTCCCATAGGGGCAGTTCTCCCGCTATACCTATAGTATTTGCATGGTCAGCGTGTTTGAACGAATGGTGGTGTTTTATAATTGTTTAAGCTTAAATGTGCTAATGCTAAAATGACGACATAGCGTATTTTTTTGCTGACAAAAGTAGTATTCAATAAGACTAAGCATTTTTTCACGCGTCTGGAGCGGTCGGGAATATGGAGAAAACTAAAATTTAGTTAATGGGGAAGAAAACCCTCTAGATCTGCTGGTATTAGTTGTAACAGTGCATCGCTCGGGCATCTTGTGCCTTTGCATCGAATACGGAAAGCTGGGACGCACTGCTCGTCAGCACTCACGCTTGTCAAGCGCGCCTCGCAAGCATGGATGGGGTGAGGATAACTTTCTGTGTTCGCCTGTGCGCAGGTATGCAATGTCTTCCTTGTCGCAAAAGTTATCTATGCGATTGTCAGGTACTAAACTGCTCGTGAGATAAAGATCAGGCTGTGCATAGAGTATTCGCCACTTTCGTGTGGGGGTATCAATGGGAACCAACGCGCAGAAATAATTTGTTTTCTCCCTTCTGTATATGCTGGGATAATGTATTTGTTTTGTAGTGAAGAGAGGACGACGAAGAAACACACGAGCAAGCTAGCAAGCAAGCAAGCCGCAGTGTCAAGAGTAGCAGGGGACTCCAGCTCGCGCTTGCCCAGATTTTGGCTGCTTGATGCCCGTCGCTCTCCGACGCCCTACTCTAGGCGCCTGTTGACATTCCCTGAAGACGCGTCAATAAACCATGTCACAGTTTGTATACTAACTTATGCCTCGGTTTGTAGCAGGCGCAGTTGCTTATAAATGTACCGTGCTTGTAATTAGCCAAGTCATTTTAAAAATACTGCTTTATTGTTAATTTCGAGGCTCTGACTTTCTAATGTTTGAAGTTTGAAAAACAGGACGTAGACAAAAACGTGCTCTATCTTCGGAAAAAGACGTAATTCTATTCCCATTCCATTCTGTGCAAAAGGCGCTTAATTCCATTCTCATTCCATTGCTCCAAGAGTTGTCCCCATTCCATTCCGGGTCGCGAAAATGTGGAATGATTCCGGAGTCATTCCAGTTCTGGTGGGGCAACTCCGCAACACTGGTGGGAAGCATTAAAGCACACACTCTTTGCGCTATTAGCATTGTGTGATGACTGGATGTTATTTTCCTCTTCTGCCACGCTATATTACATATGTTAACGCGATTCCTTGCCCGACATGACGCCTGTATAGTGTGTTCTTGTGAAGGAGTTACAAGCACCAGCGTGGCATTCTGTTGGAAGACCCGACTGCCACACAGAGGGTGCGGGTTAAAATCGCATCCAATCCTAGAAATTTGTTTCTCATTTAATTTTTTCTTACATCACGCGATAGCGGTCACGGACACCGGCAGCGGCGGACAACTATGGTGCCAAAGTCAGCTGTTGTGATCTCAAACAGCTTTCGCGGTAACAAACTTCAGCGCCGACAATGCCCTTTCCACTTTGGCCTGCGTGACAGGCGCGTGAGAGTCCACTTGCGTTAATATATACATCTCTGGTTGTCACTGTTTTCGTTTTTCGCACAATTTCAACATATCTTGGCTTTCGAAGGTCGCGAGAGCGAATCGCGGCCGCGGCGGCTGCATTTTCCATGGAGGCGAAAATGTCTGAGATCTGTGTTCTCAGATTTAGGTGCACGTTAAAGAAGCCCAGGTGGTCGAAATTTCCGGAGCCCTCCACAACGTCGTCTCTCATAATCATATCATGGTTTTGGGACGTTAAACCCCAGATATTATTATTATTAACATATTTTTGCTTTAAAATTCCTGCCTGAGGTACGTGCTAATACTGTACCTTGAGATATGCATAACTGCTCACGTTGCATGAGCTCAGTTGTTCCGGATTGCCAAGTTTTCGCGTGAACCGAAAAACGATTGAAAAAATTTCGGTTTCACTCCGGAACAAAATAATACATAAAGTTTCGGTTACGTTATCGTTCCGGTCAAATATATCGTTTTTCGTTTTCGGTTTTCGTTCCGTTCCGACACCCTGGACAACACTATTCTTCATTTACTTCGTTGCCCCGCCACGGTGGTGTAATGGTTATGGCACTCGACTGCTGACCCGAAGGTCGCGGGATCGAATCCCGGCTGCGGCGGCTGCATTTTTGATGGAGGCGAAAATGTTTGAGGCCCGTGTACTTAGATTTAGGTGCACGTTAAAGAACCCCAGGTGGTCAAAATTTCCGGAGCCCTCCACTACGGCGTCTCTCATAATCATATCGTGGTTTTGGGACGTTAAACCCCAGATATTATTATATTATATTATATATTATCATTTACTTCGTTATAACCGATAATTCGTTATATCCGCGATCGTCATATCGAGGTTTGAGTGTATTTAACCTCTCATAGCATGTGTTGTCTTACATGCAGGGCGTGTACTGGCAGTGGAGACGCAAGAGATGAAGATTCCCAGTTACTCAAACTTCGACCCCGATCGGTCGTACTGGTCTGAGTACGGCGGGCGCAACCGACACTTCCTCTTTGTTGTCCGTGTCTTCTATGAGCTTGGCTCCACGAGCTGTGAGGAAATCGGTGAGTTCCACCATGGCTGCGTTATTAGAGCTGTTTTCCGAGCCTTTGTGAAAAGCCGTCGGCCATTAGTAATATTATATGGTGGCATCAATGTTGGGCAAACATCAAGGAGCAACATTTTGGAGTGCCCTTTGAAGAATACGTTATTTTCGAATGAAATTTTGGTAAAAGGAATAGAGATAAAAGAGAATGCAGTAAAAACTGCAAAGCGCTTGAAAGGACAAGGGCAACAGGAAGAACACGCCACAGAACATGCCACGAGCATTCTACCTGTTGTCCTTGTCCTTTCAAGCACTTTGCAGGTATGTCACACCAAAAAGGCCGAACATCTGCATTGGAGAATAAAGTCTTTACTTTGGCTGTTCACTTTTAACGTACATTTCTTCTTCCAAGCTGCAGTGATGGCAGTGCTTTGCTTTACCACTCATTTGGTTTTCTTTTTTTCTTCTTCCTATCCATATGCACACACAAGACTTACACTTCCAACACACCTTGCAATGTTGTGCATGACTTTGAACGTTATTACAAAAGCTTCATGCTATTTGCTCTTGTATATACCAAGAGAGCGTGGTTAACACCGAAACTCATGTCATCACGTTCACCAATTTCTCTGTGGTGCGCACAGGTGTGGCAGACTTCGTGCCCCTGCGGCAGTCGACGGGTGGCCTCTTCTCATTCCCGAGGTACGAGCCGTTCAGCAACGTGATTGGCCGCGCAGCACAGTGGTGCTCCCAGCAGGGCTCGCTGCGTTTCTGCAATGCCCAGTCCCTTGAGATCAAGCTGAAGTCAGGTGAGCCACCTTTCCATGACTGTTGCAAAAGTGGTCTGGTAAGCATTTCGTGATATTGAAGGTCACCTGTAGTTGAGGAACACGCAGATACTTGGAACAAACTGTTCACCAATAACTTCATTTGCGCAGCACGTCTCACGCACCACGTGTCTCTCAATATTAAATAGGTAGGCAGACAAATCGGTATAAAAGCATAATATCGGGTCTGACTTAACACAAAGAAATCCAAACTCATACTGATGTTTGAGGTGGTAGTAAACCTAACTTCTTTAGCTTTATTCCAATTACAATTCGCAAGGACAATTCGCAAGGACACTCCTCAAGTGCACTCCTCAAGGAGCAATCTCTGATTGGCTGACACAGCCCTATCCGTTAAGCCACTTCAACGGCTGTCGATGCTCTGACAGTAGTGGCTACAAAAAAGCATTCTATTGATTACAAGGTAGGTTACCGACAACTGTCACAGATGTGATACTTCTGCAGCATAATGCAGCACCACAACACCAATTCGCCACAATCATCCATGTGCTACAGCCATTCAAGTAATGGAGGCTGCACAGCATCATAGCCAATAAGCCAACACAGCTGGTGATATTGGAGGTCATGCCGAAAACTTGCACAGGTCTTTATTTCAGGTTCTGCATCATTTCCACAGAGTGGTAACAGAAGTATTTTATGCAGTTCTGCATTTCCTGCAGTTTCTGCAGTCAAAAACTGAAACTTTTGTTAGCTTTTTTATGATGCACCCACTCATATTAGAAACATTAGACTTAACGTGTGGGTTCGAGCTAGTGGGTACTCCGTACTCAATGGAGTGCTCATCTGTGTTTGTTACCAGCTCTTGTATGAAAGTATTTGCACTTAGTATAGTTGAAACATGAAAGTTCGCATGGCATTTGCCATGTGTCTACATCATGAAAAAGTAGGCTTCTTTACAAGGTGCAAATTTTTGTTGCACTTGCCTGTTAAAGAGAATCTTGATGCTATTGTTAGCAGAAGAATTTGTTTTACACTTGGGTTTATGCAAGAGCATCACTTTTTTATGTATATTTTGTAGTGATTAAATGGATGTTTCCTTTCATGTGCAGGCACCATGGTGGACACGCAACGCATGTCGTACACGGAACATGCGGAGCGGACCACCTTCTTTGTGCGAGTGTTGAGGGTGGCCTATAGCAAGGAGCCAGTGCCTGTAGAAGGGGGCCTGCCACCTTCCCCTCCTTTAGCTCTTCACTGCAAGACCTTCATGCCATTGCAGCTGACGCGAGGAATCTTCGTGCCCGAGTTTGAGAGCCTGTCGGCCACCAAGAAGCGTGTCGAGGCCTGGATTAGGGCCACAGGTCAGTGCTCCCTCCCTCCTTTCCATTTCCAACTTTTATGTCACGGTTAAGACCACTATTTTTGTCTGTGTTGATGAGGCATTTGAACATGTGAATTCATAGAAGTGCTGTTGCACATGGTGCTCTGGCTGTGCATTTCGGCAACATTTGAATGTAGCTTAGGTAAAGCGGCAAGTTAGGCGCCTTGGCATGTAATTACAAGATACTGCAACGTTCCTCCTTGTTGTTTTGTTTTGTCTATGTGTTTCTTGCACTGCAGTATCTGATGGTAGCTTAGTCACTTAAAGGGACCGACAACCAACTTTTGTGGTACCCGTTTTCTTGAGTGCAATGGGTAGCTTACCGGTCAGAGCTTCTAATCACTGAGTGGTAACGCGGAGAACGCCGTAAAACATTTGTAATCAGAGTTTTTCGATCTGCACCGATTATGCAGTCTTAATATCACATGCTGGAAACAGTGAGAGGTGAGCGCGATAGCGATTATACGCCAGCAGTGGTGACAAGTTATGCCCCAAGTATGAAAAGGCAATGTTACGTTTGCAAAGCCTGCGGTGCCGCGACTACTGCTTTCTAGCCTATTAAATTATTTTTACAATAGTTATAGCGTTTTTCTGGGGCTTCTTGTAAAAGTACTTTGGCCGTACACAGGTCGCTTTATCACATTTTAGTCAAGCCAAGCCGAGCTAAGCCTTCGAAAACGAAACAAGTGGTAGAATACGCCAGCAGTGCTGTTCATGAAGTGGTAGCAATCCTCCACAGAACAGTAAGTCGATGGCATTTTGCGAGCAGCAGCGCAAACTCGCGTGCTACTCTCCAATAGTCCGATATGACGAGAGCAGACGAGAGTCGAGCTACGCGGGAAACGCCGCCGGACGCTGCGCGCATGCGCCGCAGCCTCCGTTTCACTGGAAGCCACGAAAGCAGCGCCGCATCTCATGCTTTACTTCTTTTACCTTAGAAACAAACGGGAATTGACAATAACATACATATTCAAACTTTCAGCCCTCGTTCTGGTGCGTGTAAAAGCATTAGACTACGTACAACAAAGTGCTTAAGACTGCATACGTCTGGTTCATGGCGCTCGCGCTAGGCTGCGCGACATACCGGTTTTGTTACTTTTAAACGCGATTTAAAAATATAAATCCTACTCAGATCGCGAAAAGTGTTCTGGAATCTGTCACTATAATTCACGGCCTTTTCATTTCCACCAGGATCTAATCACCCGTTCTGGCCAGTTGTCGGTCCCTTTAGTCACTAAGGTGCATAAGTAAAATTACTTACTGAGAGTGTCTTATCAGTCACTGCACTGACTTCAGCAGCTCTATATAGTTGGATACAACTTTAGCAGTCCACGGTATTTCCTTCTCAAAGGCGGATGCACACAAGACTGCACCAATGGGTGCGCACACCAGATTGACGTCATGAACCGGATGGCCCATGACCCCACCTTCGGAGAGCATCGCCTAATGCATGAGCGGGACTATTTCCTTAGTCACAGAGGCAATCGGCTGCTGCGCTTCGATTGTCTGGGCGGGGCCTCTCTAGACTTCTTAACATGTATCAGACTATAATCACAGTAAGGTTAAAATTTATGCTGCTAACGATGTTCACTGCCATGATTTGTCGCACCACTTGCCCTAACCATCCTTTGCCTTTGGCAACGTTCAGGTGCCCGTGTGCTCAGCTGCGAGACGGTGGCCATGCGCCTGTTCACCGGTGGCGAGGCCCATGCCGGCATTGAAAGCAGCTTCACGTACAACAACGGCAACCGCAGCGAATACTGGATCTTTGTGCTGCGTGTGTACCTGGACGGCTCCTACCAGGAGCCTCCGCAGGAAGTGATGCCTCCTCCGCCAGAGGTGCGCGACGTCGGCTGCTGCGCCATTCTCTGAGCTGCGCGCCTGGCTTCGCTGCACGCTTCGACTCCCTGTCTCTGTCTTCTATGGTGTACGTTTCCTAGTGTAGGCTGTGTACCTTACCTAGAGAAGCCTAGGGGTGCAGTGGAAGCATAGTGCTTGGGGAATCTCCTGGACATGCTGTGTGTTCTGCTTGCTGGGTGTAGTTCGTCTCGTCAAATGTGCCCTTTCGCCTGCCTTCTGCCAGCGGCCTAACCTTTTCTGCCAACGCTCTCTCATCTCGTCCGTCAGTCTTCGGGCGGACACACATCACCTCGTGTTGGGTGATTTCTGGTGCCCCCTCTGCCTGCTTGGGTGCAGGTGGACAATGCAGTCTCCTTGGGTGTGCCGTTACACTAGCGGGTACGGAAACGCACGGCCTGGCTATCTTACCGGGAGTACCCGGACGTTACTGCGGGGGTGCCTGCAGAGAGTCTTAAAGGTGCCTATCTCGTGTGAGCGTTCGGTGTGTGTTAAATTACTGCCACTGCGCTTATCCCGTGTCCAAGGCAGCCTTTTTCGGTAAGGCACGATATCTCGTCACGTATGTTCAACCGGTGATTGACTGGACGGGGACCTCGGCACCTGCCTGGCAGAGACACTTATCTTGTTGAATGGACACACTTCCAATGCATCTTATTTCATCAAGCATCTCCAAGTGGCCCGTTTGTGTGCGAGGGAGGCCCGATGCTTGGTTCCCAGCCTGCGTTCAACGGAGTGACTGTACTTTATCGCAGTCGACCTTGCCTTGTGCCCCGAAGGTCATCCTCGTGTACTGTATTTTCGGATATGTTCGCACAATTAATGTGAAGCTCTATGTGCCTTCAGCCGCTTGATATGACTCTCTATACTGGAAAATGCTTCGCTTTGAATGTTTCTTAGTGTGTTCACATGTTTAGCGACAGATAAGCTACCTGTATAGCTTTGCTAGTTGCAGCAGCTCTAACCAGCAACCGTGCATAATGCATTTCTGGCGTGGAATGGGTACGTTCGTGTGTATTCACCTTATGCAATTACAGTACTTCACTGAAACCCCAAGTGAAATGCATTCCGTGGTGCCACTCATTAAAATGCATGTGTGACGGTGCGCATCTTGGCCGTGACGAACGCAGAGGTAATCTCGTGACTGAACTGGGTCGTGACGATGTGAGGCAGCGTCGCACTGAAAGGACAGTTGGCCGCAAATGTTTTCTACAGGGCCTAAACTTAGCGACATGCATGAGTTTCCATGATGTTGGGTCACGGTGCTTCAGAGTTAAAGGATCACTGCGTTACCCACAAAACCTAGCACATGGCTGCAACTTCGAATTCGTGACTGTGTGCCCCGGCTTTGCATGAATTGGATTTCTTTTTCCCCCGATTACACGTGCCATAAACATTTGTTGCCGACTGTACTCTGGAAAGATACACGACATGGTTAGTGTCTCAGTTTAGAGCTGCTTCCTTCCTTGGCTGATTGTATGTAGCCATTTGTTTGTGGTATACAGTCTACCAATGTCCTGTATGTGATATGTGTGCTGGCAAAGGTATGCCAACGTACATGTGCAGTACTGAGCACAGGTTGCAGATTAGGAAAGCTCAGTAATTTAACAGATTTAGCAAAGAAGATTGTTGTAAGCACATAACAGGGCATTGTCACGACGGTACTGTGTGATGAGAGCTGCTTGTTGCACTCACAGATTGCCTGTCAAGCGGTGCTTGAGTGTTGAATGCAAACATTATCATATTATTTTTATCGCGAAAGCGTTTCTTGGATAGGTTGGCAGAAGCGTGCGCCCAACTGGCATCGCCGCCACAGTGACTACCTGGTGCGCGCTTCCCAAGTAGGCACAATTAGACCTCTCGCATTGCCCCATTCTTTATAACACAACTCGGCCACACCACTTTACAGCAACCCTCTGCAACAACAACCTAGCCAAAAGAAATGCTTTTGCGTTCTCATCTTAAGGATCCTCTGCACCTTTCTTATCTATATTTTTACTGTAGTGCAAGATCTGAATTGAACAGGACATTAGCGCGGTAATCTGTATTGTTCTTTTTATTTAGTTAAAACAATTCCATAATCACCACTGCTTCATTCTCCAATTTTTTTCCCCAACAGCTCAGGCAAGCCACATTGCCGAGTCCTATGTTGAACAACCGTAATCATAAAACGCGATTCTGCTGCAAAACATCACTGAGAGCAGTCCTTGAGCACAAAATTTTTTTAATTTCTGGTACGTTAAAATGTGTTGGTTGAGTTACCTGACATGTGACTTATCGGAGGCACAGTTCGGATATAGTTATACATTTAAACCTCAGTAAGTCGATATAACAAATTATCGGATATAATGAATGAAGTGTGAAGTTTGCATTATTATTTTTTTCCCCTGATGTCTATGCTTTTAATTAAGAAATATTCAGTACAACAAACACGTGTATTTTTATGTGGGATATGACTTTATTGTAATGAGATTCAGTCATACAAACTTGTGTGTTCATGATGATGAAAATACTTTGACATGGCTGCCTTTGTTTCATAGTTCCAACATTTTGTCAGATGTGTTTTTTAGAGCTTTATCATTTCCTTTGTCGAACAAACTAGACACAGCACGCTGTCAGGCATTTATAGCTTGTTTCTCTAGCAAAATGTTTATTGCAAAGTTTATCACAGTTATTATTACGTTTTTGTCAGCGTTAGCAGCGAATTGCGCTGCACATGCTGTAACATTGTAACATTCGTGCCCAATTACCATCGAGTCATGTCCGACCTCACACTTCACATTACCTATGACACTGTTGCTGCATTGTTAAGATTTTATCTTACCCGCGGGTGAAAACACGTCAGATTTATATTACGTGTGCGCTTTCACCGTGTTCTTGTCTTGCGAAAATGAAGGAACGAATATATGCCTTTTTTTCTGTGTGAACACTCTCGTCCTCGGTAAGTTTGTGTTGTGTGGATTGTCAGAATGCATAGCTTCACCTTGGCATTGAGTTATGCGAATAGAATTTCTTGTATTAGATTGAACAAGTTTGGTTCAACGTCTTTCAGTTTTAGAGATTTACTGTTTGTTTGTGGCGGGGTTCGATCGAAGTTTACAGCGTCCGAGTACTGTTTACAAAGGTGGAGTGACAATGAATTTCTACACATTGCTACATAAAAAGAGAGAATTTTTTTGTTCACACAAGATTTTTTTTTAGTCCATCTGTCATAGCGTAGATGGCCTGACTTTAGTCGGCAACAGCTAAGAAGCTTCTACAAGCAGTATACATTGCTGTGGTGCATTTGCACATTGCCGTCATAGCTACGCTTTCTTTGACAGTTCTATTTGAAACTGTCGCGCAGAATTCCAATTTCGGACTGCTGAAGCCACTTGATAGTACATTTTTAACTCACTCGCACAAGTTACGACAACAGCATAATGAAAAACTGTTTTCATTGAGAGGGTCATGTGTTCTTTGTTCTATGACATAAGGAAGCTTTGGCACCAACACCTTGTTATTCAGATTCTGTCAAGGCGCTCAAAACCCACATCTTGTCATTTACATACAACCTGGCGCGAGCGGTTTCGCTACTGCGGCAAATTCGCGAGTGCTGCCACATCTGTTGGAGGGGAAAAGCGGGCAAATGATGAATTTGTTGTGTATATATGTAAAATTATAAAAAATTATCAAAATCTAGTGTGGCCACAGATCTGCCTATGTATTCAGGCTACTCAGCTGTTAATTTGATAATGCATTTTTTTTTCAGGTGTTTTCACATCCAGAAATACTGCCATCTCCTGTGCATTGTAGAATGTGTGTGACCACCGCGATATTGCGTTTCTGTTATGCACATCGGGGCATTTTGTATGGAAAGCCATTGTATACAAATGTGTAACTGTTGTTTTAACAACACTGAAAGTATTTCAGAGTAGCTACTGTTTTTTGTTGATTTACGAATGTACTTATGTGTCAAGCTGGCAGTTCTTCAGTGTGGAACAGCATGCATGTTGAACAAATGCATTCAATAAAGCGCTTTTGTTGGGTGCTACCCAGTGTGTGTAGGATATTCCATATAAAACTGTCATTTCATGCACAGACTGTCTTGGATTCTTGTCACAAATGGGAATTGTGTCAGGCAAATAGCAATACGGATACGTGATCAATTTTAACCAGGGGCGTTTGAAAAGCAGAAATTGCAGAGTCAAATAGACTGTGAATTCTCAAGAAAAATAACACTTGAATGCTGAATTAAATGGAGAAAATTTCCTATGACTAAATGATTTGAAGTATCAAGACTGTCGAGTTATTGCGGTAAAAAAAAAGAGAAGCTTGTTCATGTTAATTGATGCATTTAATGCCACTAGGTCAACTGGACAATGTTTAAAAACTTTTGTCACTAATTGCATCTCGAACAGTCACAGGAGCACCAACACACAAAAACTTGTTTCGCTTCGCACCTTGGAAAGCAATGGTCCGACGTAATACAGTGGCCACCTTTCCTATGCACCCTGTTCACTCACTCTCAATATTGGGGACTTGAATATCTCAAATTATGTGCAATTTTCTTAGAGCTAAAAAAAAAAAATTAGTGTGCCATGTATTGTGATATCCTACAACATTTACATATAACTAACTGCCATCAAGTAGTTAAAACTGTTATTAAGTTACTATTACTTAGTCACTTTGATAATATCAAACTTAAGCAATGGCAAAGTAGTTCCGCCTTAACATTTAGTCTGTGAAGACAACAGGTGTCTTACTGTCATAATATCTTTATGAAAAAAATCTGTATTGCCTAAAAAACACTATATATAAGGACAATATGTGTGTGATTACCAGTGGTACTGCTGCGAATGGTCTGAGGACTTTTATAACTCACTTGTCAGTGCAAGGCTCCGGATTATTGAACTGAAGTAATCGAGCAACCAAATGTAGCCAGCACCATGGCTTTGCAAATTGACAAAAATGTCAAATTCAGTATCAGCTGATCGTAATTGCACCATTTTCAACTGTTGCCTATTCATTTCTGAGCTATGCTGCGCTGTAAACTGATGCAGCAGTAAATATGACGTGCTATCACAATGGAAAGAAATGCCAAGAGCGGAAAGCGTGGCTTTCGGCCGAGTCGAACTCTGACATGCCTTGACTGTTGCTAGGCGAATCTGTGCTTTCAGTCAGCGTCGCTGCAGCGCTAGAATCTTGCTCCAGCTGGCGCTATCGCACCATTTGTGCTTATCTGCCAGTCGTGCCTGGCATTCAATGCGCACACACGGTGAGATAGCGCCAGCCAGGCCAAAATTCCAGTGCTCCAGTGATGCCGGCTGAAAGCAAAGATTCGCCTAGCGACAGTCAAGGCATGTCGGAGTTCGACTCGGCAGAAAGCCACGCCTTCCGCTGTTGGCGTTTTTTTCTATTGTGGATAGTACAAACGCGTTATGACGTGACCACATACTGCAGCTTGAAAACAATGCAGTCGACCACACTCAACACGCCGCGTGAATGTCTTTCATCGATTGTATGCTCGCAGAGGAGGCATCGTAGAGCAACTGGAGACCTGCTGCGATTTCTGCAAGCTGCTCAGGCATGAAGGAAAGCAACGTCAGCTCGAGTTTCTTCCAAACAATGTAGACAGGAGGGAATACAGAGGCGAGACATCCTCCCTTGGATGGAGTGCTTCCGCCACGTACAGACCATCAGACAGTGCATTGCCGAAGAACTGTGGCTAGCACATACGCATGTGACCTCGCTGCAACTCAAGTGTTTACACTCTGTTCTATGAAAAAATGTTAGCTCTGCCCCCAGCCATTGCTGTCCCTCCCACAGAGAGAATTTGCATAAATGCTCCATCCAACAGCGCTTACTCACTTTCGCCATGTCAAGTACTTCCCGAGTGTTTCAGATAGTTAGCTTTCCCATACAGACACACGTTTGTGTCACAGCAGTTTTAGGTCGGAAATTGAATGTCCTGGAAAATTTCGTCAGGAATTCTGACGTCGCTGCTCAGCCAGACGTAATGTTTGATGTAGTAACGGCTAACCTTTAACTCTTAATATGCGTAGTATTTACATTAGCTGAGAAAAAGCACTTATGGTTCGAGTGGAAACCAGCTAGCATGACTGTTTTTCACAGGCGAAGGCCAGGCACGCCGCGGTTCTGTGGGCGGAGCAAACATTTTTTTTCTTAGGTTGTACAAAGTACAACCTAACTGTACTGTTGGGAGTGGACCGATATGACGGCGGGAACTTCTGACACAGAGCTTGGCGTTCTCGAGCACACAGTGCCAAATTCATGGCAGAAAAACTTTAGGATATTCGATCTCTAAGCCACAGTGTCGGCAAACTGAAGGAGCAGTGACTACCAAATGCCAAAGGAACAGTGACAGCAGACACATTCAAGTTTGAGTGCACACGGTAGACCACATCTAAGGTGAACACCTCATTTGTGTTCAAGCTGGTAAATCTAACGTTCTTCTACTTCACGAGGGAAATGTCCGTTACATGACGTACAGTCAAGGTGTTATATAAACACAATAATAATTTTCTAACTTATGTAATAAACATCAGCTGCTATGAGGTCTGGAATATTCACCTTAGATCTGGGCGACCTTGTATGTACATATGCAAAGCTAACATGCAACCTTCCACAAATCTGCACCCTGACTGCATGGCAATGCCAATGTAGGAATACTTAACCAACTTAATAGGCTCCCCAAGCATGGCTTAGTGGCGCTGCTACTCTTGATAGGCAGCGCCATCTCTGGCAGAGAAATAGAAACTGGGAGCATACAACGCGCATTTTCCCTTCATGGCACTGCACCACTGTTCGCTTCCGTGCACGTGCAGAGCTTTCGCGGTGCACTTGCGGTGCCTCACGATGTACCGCCTGCAGTGAGGTTTCAAAAAGGGTTCCCAGCTGGACAGGCACTTGCGAAAGGCGAACTTAATCAAAGGAGAAAAGCTCGTTAACCACTGTTACGATGTGCAGCAGACGATAGATGACAACGACACACCGACTCAATGCGAAATGCATTTCACAAGTCCGTGATAAAACCGTATACAACGTATACCTTGAGGCAAGTTTCAGTCTGTCATATGTTAAAGAAATTTAATGGTCTATACGCACTGCGAAATGAAGCCACGCACTTGTTCGGTGTTGTCAACTATGAAAAGCATATATGATTATTGCTTTGATATGGCATGCTTACAGTAGCAGCCGTGTATTGTCATGAATGATCGGACGTTTGCGGTGTGCGAAAAAAAACTACATTTATACGGCCATGGCACTTTATAAAAAGCCTGAGAAAGTTAGTGCTCTGTTCCACTGGAGCATCACTTACTGACAGAGCCGCATGAGGCAGCTAGCTGAGCGCTTTTAACTAACCACAGCGAAGCAAGTTGAACATGCTTGCCTCGTTTTTTTCAGCTCTCGCAGTCATGCATGCTCGCACTCACTTTTCGTGAGAATATCAATCTTACAGGCACATAAGACCTGCTGCGCGAACGCCGCTCAGTGTTTGCCAATTCACAGGCGCGATGTGGTATCGAGCACGCAACTTGATCGCGCAATTAGCACGCATGTAAACGCACAACATTCAAGCGCTGTGCGGAGTTTAATAAACTACCAAACATGTTCTGTCGCCTTAATTTTTGGCTTTGTATGCAGTCCTGGAACATTATGGCAGAGGTACAAACATGAATTTGGCTTTAAAGACGTGCACCGTCATGTAACGTGCTGCTGAACATTTGTAGAGGCAAGCTTGGGAAGGCAGTTGCATGTGAAAAACAGTGGCCCCTGGCTACCCCGTGTCGCCTTTTTTTCTTTCTGCCATAGCTGGTATGGTCATGCCAGGAGAAGTGGGACCTTTGTATTCGAGAAGGCACATACGCGCCAGCTCAGTGCAAGCACGCAGCTGCGGTGTGCATTCACATACATAATGAAGAAGTAAATTCACGCACCAGAGTTGGGGCTAGTCAAGCGGGAAACCGAAAATACGCCTTGAATAGGTCTTGGAACTCTCGTGAGCAATTCGAAAAGTCTTCATGCTGTATTATGCGCTGCTTCAGTGACATCAATGTGAACATTTTACATGCTTTCTGCATAGTAACAATTGTTTTTTTAATAGCCGAGCTATTTATTGTCAGCAAACCCCTGTGGAGCGTTTGCGAAAACTATCATCATCATGCAGGCGCGCTCTCTTTTCGTCCTCTTCTTCGCCTGCTGCTTTGCTCCCCGAATACGTGCGCTAGGCGCGCTCTCCCACTGCACAGATTTGTTCGGCGTGGAATGCAATAACTCGGATGGGCGAGAGTACGAGTACAGAGAGAGAGACAGCGAGAGAAAGAAAGGGAGGGAAGAGAAAAAGAATAGACAGAAATAGATATATGCGGTGGGAGAGAGAAAGAGAAAAAGATAGGAAGACAGAAAGAGATAGAAAGAAAAAAATAGACGAAAAAATTGTAAAGCTTGCACAGAGTCGCGCAAGACCAGAGTAGAGCAGAGCTGGTCGACACTCTGCTGGTCTTGGCTTGACTTGGCACACGTACATTCACACGCCGATGCATGAAGTGTTCATGTGATCAGATAGTAAATCACGAGTATTGGCTAGATATCGACCGGGTTTGACTGCGAATCGTTCGGCACTCACGCATCAAGTAGCTTAATTACCTTAATTAGGGCACTCACGCATCAAGTAGCTTAATTACCTTAATTAGGATATTTAGCTTAATTGGTCTAACTGAAATACTACAGGCTTGTTCTCAATTAGCTTCCACCCCAAGTCAAGTCCTAATTGTAGTTTAATTAGCCTAATTAGGCTGTCTTAACTAGGATTAACTCGGCTCACCTTGCCGAGCTCGGTGTAAATGGGCATATCAGAATCTCAACTCGGCTTAATTAGGATTCGCCGTAATTAGCTTAATTATTCCTAGCTAATCAGGTATCCCCCTGCTCAGCTAGGCTTAATTAGGCTTGGATATAATTAACTTCGCTTGACTAGGCACAGCTACGCTTAACTTGGCCACGCCAGCATGATAATTTCTTGTCTACATCGTGAACAGGACAAACGGCGGGCGTGACAGCTCTGCTGTAAAATGAAGCTAAGAACAGAGATCAAGACAGAAAGAGAAACAAAGAAAGATAAAGGAAGCAGCTGAGAGAGAGAGAAAGACATAGAAAGAAAAAGGAAGTTAGAAATAGAAATAGAGAAAGTGAAGAAAGCGAAAAAAGAAAGATGGAGAAAGGTACAGAAAGAAATAGTACAGAGAGAAGCGAATACAAAGAAACAGACTAAAAGAGATAGAAAAAAAAAACAGGGAAGAAAGAAAGAGAAAAATAAGGAGAAACAAAGAACGCCGCCCAGCAGCGCTGTTGGTTCCAGCCTTGCACCTCTACTGCAAGCTGTGCCAATTTTTCGTATTTCTAAACGTACAACGTGCCCCACTTTGAAGCTGCAATAAGAAATTTTTTATAACCCTTTCACCTCTTGTGTCGTCCTCCGTAACAGGCCAGGACACCAGCATTTCCGAGACTAAACCTGCTGACCCAAATGTTCTTTCGAACTATCCGAAGATAGCATGGCCACTGAAAGAAATACTGGAGCTGAAGAACAAAACAAAAGAAGATGCCACCTGTGTGGACGATTTTAAAAACAGTGCTCACCGAGCATCACAAACATTGGAAAAAGAAATGTTATAACAAATGCTTCAGCCAATGTCCCACCGACCTGTGTACAGGTACCTAGATGTTATTGACAAAAGAACGCTAGTGAAAGATTTGGAGAGCGAAATGGACCACGAGAAAGCTGAACTCTACAAAACAAAAGTAGTGCTCATAGAAACCCCATCTGACCTGTGCCTTCACACTGTAGTACAGGCAAACTTCTCACGGTATGTAACTAAACTTAAGTAAACGGCAGCCAGCAGACCTCATTTTTGCATGGTATCAAGTTCGCAATTTTGACGATTTACAGATGGCATGGAGAGCGACGACTTCGCATTAGCAAAAGCGCATGCTGTCCGCATGAGAAGGAATGACGACGGAATGCAGAGAGCTGCCAAACAGCTTTGCAAAACATCATCGTACACAAGTGCAGCGATGCACCACGGTACATTTTTCAACAACATAACTTCGCTTAAAGGAAACATACGCAGTGCTTAGGCATGTAGTCGAAGCACCATCTTCACTTGCGGCACAGCAAGCTTGCAAGCCACATCTTCATAACTTCTTTGCACTAAAGTTTAGCATGTCAGAACGTTTTACCAGGCATCAAGACAGAAGCCATAGCACGAGAAGGGTTTCAACAAAAGCTCGGAATCCGCATTGTGCAGGTAAGGTTGTTTACTGGTTTACATCACAAGAGTTACTTCTTGCAAGCCGTCTCCTGTCTGTTGCTCATTTGAACTTAAGAACTGATCCCAATTATTAATTTCCTAGACAGGACTCATAGTGCTTCCAGAACAGCCATGGCTGTGCTGCAGCCCAGATGGACTGGCAAAAATGGGCCGTGAAACAATGTTGATTGAAATTGTGCGCACCTTCAAGTACAAAGAGGAATCTTTCGTCAACTATCAAGAAGGGCAAAGCTTGCTCCCCTATTTTACATTTAATGGGGATGTGGTTCTACTGAAAACCATGCACAGTCACTATACACAAATTCAAGTTCAGCTGTACATCCTGAACCTGCGTAGGGCCCTTCTCTTACGTCTACAGCCCAAAGCATTCAGTAATGGTGACTGCTGGTCGGGACGGGCTTTTCGTTGGAAACTCTTACCGATATTAGACCGCTTTTATTTCAGATTTTTGGAGCAGTTTTTGTTGTAGGTTTTTATGCTTTCATTTGTGGGCTAATGCGCGATGCTTTATTCAAGTTGAACTTCTGCTTTTGGGTAAATTAAATCATGTTGTATATACGATTTCATAATTACCTTGTAGTAAAACCTATTTATGCTTTTTGTACTTCAGTGTTAGGTTATGTGTACTTTAAAAATGCATTGATTTTTCCTGTAATTGTAGCTTTAGCTGGGCTATGGCTCCAAGCATTGAATGTTATTGCTCACCTGTGTTGCTTTACTGGTCTGACTTGCTGTGGTAGGGTTACTTTATCAAGGGAAATGCCAATCTATCACCTAGTACAGCCTACTGAACATCCCACCAGTCATCTGCTTGCCTTTTGCAAACAGCTTTGTGCACAAGGAAGCGCAACTGTCGCAAGCCTGCATCGCATTTCCATAATTTTTGTTTTAGTGTAATGTACTTTGGCATTGGCCAATGGACCAAACACTGCACTTCATAGCTCACGTTCAACAGACAAGAGCTGAATGCTGTGATATCATTCAAGTGCCATGCAATGGCATGTATTCAATGCTTCCATTTCAGCATTTTGCTGCTTTGTATGGCTTAATAAAGAGGCAAAAGCGTGCAACTGCAGTTCAAGGACACATAGTGACAATTGAACTCCTCATCACAAAATAAAATTTAGTTTAAAATGCGTTTGCTGTAATTAATGTAGCCATTTATTGGTTAAGCTACAGTGCAGTTGTCAAGCCACTTTGGTGCTACAGAATTGCAGGACTTTTAATCAGAAATGTAATACGTGGAAACAAACCAATTTACTTACATCACTGGTGCAATCTTGTACGCATTCCAAATAAACACGGAGGTGTGGCGTTGCATCCAGCCGCACGCGATTCGTCAATGCAGGGCCATGACATCTGTTGCGGTTCACACTGGCCATTCGCGTGCGGCTGGATGGAACGCCATGCCTCCGTGCTTATTTGGAATGTGTACAAGATCGCACCACACATGAGGCAAAGCACTTACTTCTTAATAATTGGTGCCTGCATATTCACAAGGGCAGCACACACTGAAATCACTTTGTCCATCTATGGGATCAGGCTTAGCCCAGTACTCTGTTCTTTAGAATGTGATAAATCTTCAACCTTTGGATTACTCCTTCAACATGGATTCGCACAGAAGCAATCTAATATGTCTTCTCCATGTCGTCTGCAGACAGCTGGCCATCTGCTGAATTAAAAGGAGGCATGAGCAGCACTGCGCCTCTCCCCTCTACAGTTGTTCGGATAGTTGGAAATCCTTTGTCACTTAAAATTAAATCCCCTGGTTTGACAAGCTGCAGGAAGCCAGAATCTTGAGTTATGAACGGGTCAGCGTGTCGTCCTCCGTACATCTTGGATGTGAAACTTATCATGCCATTAGGAATTATGCTATTAAGACCTTCAGCGTGTATCCTTCTTTGTAATGTGAATACAGCATGTGTCGGCAATCAGGATTTGAGGGTGTTTGTGTGTGGATCTCGGTGCAATTCGGATAGTTTTATTTAAATGGGACAGGCAAAGAAAGCTTTGTTATTTCCCGGGACGGCATGAAGACCGAGTCCTTCGGAGCGATGCTTAGAATACCAAGCGTTTTCCTAAACACATTTGACGCTGTTGCGGCTCTAACGGCAAATATAGCTCCCAAGGCACTGTATGTTATCCCAAGCCACAGCTTGGCCAGGAACAAGCACAGTTTTATCTTCCCTTGACATCACATTACACCTGTACTTTGGTGGAGGCAGCATTCGAAAGAAGGCAGGAGACTTACAATGTCACACCACACAAATCTTGCAGTGCCTCTTCCTTTACTTTGAGAGACTCAAAGCCACGAAACCCACAGTTTCGTTTCCAATTTCCGTCCGTGCTTGTAACCTTCCGAAAGGAACATACACACAGCATTATGACATGAAAAAAAAAATAGAAATGCAGTTACGTAAATTGCAATAAATTGACAATTTGTACACTAACAGCAAGGCACTATCACAATTAAGCACAGCATATAAAGAGCAGCAGCATTATCTTCCAACCTTGTGACTCATTTCTGTGTGCACAACTTGAGTAGATGCCCCGGCGCCATTTGTCACTGAGAGAAATATAGATAGTTTTCCTGGAGTCACACATTCCTCTGTTTGGCATATCTGAAAGAACGAAACACAAAATGTGTTGAGGTATTTCAAGATTTGCAACGCTGCATGGAGCAGTTGAAAAAAAAATACAATACTGAAATTAAATATATCCTCACCGCGTCTTCCTTTGGAGCACAATGACTTTCTTCTGCTGCACCACACGCTTGCACCAAAAGATGTGACTTGTTCGTGCTGTTGTACGAGGGACTGGCTGTGAATGTTTCCAGAGATGCATCGCCTTTTTGCTTTCATACCTTTGTGTCATTTGCCGGTCAGGTGCCTTCTTTCTGTACACAGGTGGAAAGATGGTTGGGATGTAGGATGGATGTCCGCGAACATCACTCTTGCAGTTGCCTACAAAATGAGTGCTGCAAATTCTTGTATACTCTTTGGGCACCCACAAAGTTCCGTCTGGACTGTGAAAGAAAGAACAGCATTATTGCCTGTTGCCAACCGTCATGACCCACACACGCAAGCGCGCACACACACACGACCGCGCGCGCGTGAAAGAAAATCGCACGTTCTCCGAAGGTGGCAACTACAAAGCATGTATTAAGTACCGGTTGGGTTTAGCGGCTTAAATATATGCCACCCTAATAAAGCGACAAAAACAAAGCAAACCAGCAACACGATGTCAAAGTTTGCTGACCCGACGCGTAAACTGCCGGCAGCGTACGAGGCATGCGCTGTGGCGGCAAACGCTAACGCAAAGCTTTGCGTACGCCTAGTGCAGCTGAACTCGACTAACAGCGCAACGAACGCTAACCGCGGTATGACATATGTGAGTGGGAAAATTCACCAACGACGTATAGGTGTCACCAACACGGGGAAAGAGACAAAGTTGTTACAACATACAACCGTAACTGGACTTTCGCGAGAAGACAGCGAGCAATCTGCAGTCGTTGCATTCACGTGTCGTCTTACGTACCGATTCATGTAATCGAAACGAACCGAGACGGCCAAGGCGAGACAGAGCTGGGACTTACTTGATTCTCCTTACTGCGGCGATCCACGCTTCTCGCCTTTCTTTATCGTACCACCGGCCCGGGAACCGATACAGTTTTACGGGTGGATCGCGTGCCTTGTTTCTGTCTGTTTTGTTGTAGCAGCCCACGACACAGCAATACTTGATACCCCCCTTCCACTTCTGTGGGGTCGCTTTTGCCATCGCGGAAATGCGCAGCTTCGCACAGCAAGCCTCTCGGTTCAGCGTGCCAAGCTGACGACACCCCAGTGACTCGCACCCCGCACCGACAGAAGGACGCGCGCGTGCGCTACCGCTGCTACACCGCTGCCGTGAAAGAGACTTAATAGACTGAGTCGGCCGCGCCTGCCCCCGTTAGCTCCAGCGCTTGCCGCCAGGGCCAAAGCGCGGCGCTGTCGTCGCCCCGTAAACTTGAGTTTGGGTTCCCTATGCAGTTCCAATCGGTTCCAATTACTTGTAGCATGTTCATTAACAAAAGCTACGGCATAGGTGTATGCCTTAAATGTTCTTTGCTGTAGAAAAATGGTAATTGTATACTATCTTGCGACTCACTTTTTGAATGCAAGAGTACATCAGTGCTAGCCTTCAACCATTTTCATACCAGTAGACAAGACTGTGCATTTAACCTAACCCAAACCAAAGCTGTAAAGTAAGGTGGTACATCTGTAGCAAATAAGGGTAAGGCCCGTAAAGATACACTGTTCGTAGGCCATTTGATGTACTCAAGCTATTCTGTGAAGTGTAATTAGTAAACTTATTAGTAGAACGTAAGCTGGGTAGTGAAAAAAAAAGTTATGCCATGTGCTCTCAGGAACGCACAGTTAATTGACATCTTTTACGCGGTTCTTATTCCGGGGCTCTGAAGAACTTGTTCCTTGGCCTGTTCACACACATTTTTTTGCAGTCATGTCTTTTACATTGTGTGCTGCAGAATGCTTCAAAACCAATTGGCCTTACAACCACCCTTGCTGGTATCAACCATTCTGCAAGCATTCCTAGTACACTACATGACATGGTGAGGCAAGATACCAGTGGTCTGAGACTTATCAGACTAAACTATCATGCACCAATATTTTTGTGATCGGCAAGCAATAAAGTGTCAAACTAATAGCCCTTTTGGGCTGTTGTTCACAATATAGATGCATAGTGTTAAGGCCGAAGACCGTAAAGGGCCATTGACACTGGTGACTTACAGCTGTCGCACAACCAACTTGGTTGCAAATGGTTGTTTTGGTTGAAAAGTGGCCGTTTCAATTTGATCACAACAAAGCTTGTGAGTTGACCAAATGCTATAAGAGGCTACGGTTTAAAATAACTGAGAGCTGAGCTAGTTGGTAAGTATTCATGTTAAAGAGACAGGGCGTGCAAACACGGACACAAACGTAGTCAAGACACGACAAGGTCACGTGTGCCCTTATATATTATATATATGTTGTAGATAGATAGTTTAAGAGATAAATGTGTGGCCAAGCTGTTGATTGCTCTATCTTTTAAAGAATTACGTTACCTGTGACGTCATTGATGGTGTCTTATTTAATACCTCCTGCGCCGGCGTCATGTAAGGTCACGTGTGCTCTTATATATTCTGTTCCCCTGGCTTCAATAAAGTGTTGATAGTTAGCGCCTGCGTGTCATACATTTTTTTTGTCCTCGTCTGTTTGTGCACTTAGCATTATGGAAAATATGTGGCAGACAAATCTGCCTATATATATATATATATATATATATATATATATATATATGGACAACCAGCAGTTGTCCATATTTTCGAATGACTTAAAGGGAGACATTTGACTGAAAACTGTCTGGTTGTGAAACGCTTCAAATTACACTAATTGAACAAACACCAATGCACTAGCTGCTGCAACTTCCCAAAGCAAGACCTGACGAAGGAGTACAAATGATTCTTAGGTGCCAGGTTATATTTGATACACCCATTGCTTCCTACAAAAACTTCGAGTGAGAACTCTAGCACTGCAATGGTTCAGCCACAGTGTGAACTAGTAGTACATGGATTCGGCTAGTATCTTTTGTATATTGGGGCACTCTCGTGGCATTTGTTACACTCTTTCGTTCTAAATTTCCAACCGTTTATGTTCTTCTGAATGCATGAAGGCGGTGCTCAGATGTACATGAGCACAATAATTGTGCATTTTTGCATGTAGAACAAAATGATTTATTGTAAATTATTAAGTTACAAAGCCACAAGGCCGTTTGAAGCAGCAAAGACGAAAAAAGGTCATTCATGAAGTGACCATCGTGCTTGATGCAAGGGGCGTCACATGAGCCGCCATCCTAGGCATACTGGCAAACCGTGCCCATGCTGGTCGCATTGCGATTACAACAGTTCCATGTAGTAATTTTTGTAAACTATTTCTCTAACTCACTTGCAAGGTTGACATTTGTTTCAGTTGTGAAATGTCAGGTTTTTTACTGTGTACAGACAACCTCGAATTAGTGAGGAATACGATTATTATGAATATTCGTAGTAAGATATCTTCATTTATGTCAGTGAGACACTGTTTTAATTAGCAGTTTGCACCTAGCCAAAATGAGCACAACATTTTCTACAAGGACAGAATGGCAATAATACGGCCAAATGAAGTCCCTTGTTGTACGTGCTCTAGCTACGTTTTCAAATCCCATACTTCAAAAGCTGAGCACAGAAAGGCCAGAACTGCTTCTCATCTAGATCATTACACGCACACACAATAGCCGGATAATGTGGACGAAATTTTAATACTGAGTACTCTGAATAACAAGAGCGGCCTAAATCCAGTGACGTGTAAATCACACTGCATACTTCTATTGCGGAGCCAATAAAAATGCAAATGAAATAGCCGAAAAAACCGTCGCACTAAAAAAGATTACTCAAGCGATAATGCGGGATCCACTTGGAACACTGTTCGTAACGGTCAACGAGTTTATTTTATAACACAAATATCTTCAAGAAATAAAACGCACTCTACACAGCACCGTCGCAGTGAGTTGCCGTCCGTCAACCTAACATCGAAGTGGCATGACAGCAGCGGAGAACGACCGCATATAACTAGCTTGCATTCACATGACGACCTTGAAGCGCGTACAGTAAGCTTATCGTTGCACCATAGAATGAGCGTCCATGTCTCCAAAGGCGGCGGCATCTACCTTCGGCGGTTCTTGACGCTTGGTCGCGAAGAAGCGAAGCGGGAAGTAGATCAGGTGGGGAACGGCCGCTATGACGAGCAGTTTCTTCCACGAGATCCGTCCTTTCGCAAGCCTTGACATGTTAGCGGCTCTCAACTCACCGTGCCGTCGAATGAATGACTCTGCGAATGAATGAACGGGATGAATGGAATGGAACAAGAATGCCGCTTTACGCGAAATCTTCACTCCCAAAGCTTGGCTGACAGCGCAGCTTCGAAAGAAAAGTAGACATATCGCCCTGATCAAAACCCACGACAACCACAGTTCGTTTTAGATTGCGAAAACCAGGGCAAATAGGTGACCGGTTTGCGAAACTTTAGCCAGCTGCTACGAGTCCGTGCTGAGTCGAAATAGCCGAGTCCCAATTTTCACGGAAACCGTGCAAATAAAGCATATTTAATTTCGGCGTAACTGTTGTCGATGCCACTGGGACTTTACGCTCGCTGTGCCGAGATTTTGGAGGAGAAATCTTCCACGCACGTTTCATTCGCACATAATAGGCAGCGCTGTGCAAAGCTTGAGTGGACGAACACAGCAAAATAAGAATGACAGCTAGTATAAGAGAAAACAGAATATTGCAGCTTACTAAAAAAAAAGGTATTTGCATACTGAATACAGTTCACGCGCACGGGCCTCGTTGAATACAATTAAAACGTTCGTATTTGCAAAGGTATAGATTAACGCGGCATTTTAAATAAACAGATATGTGCGTTGCGTACTTCTACTGCAGAAGGCATGAAGGTATATACCGTAATGTTGCTATTTTAATGAGGCATTTGTAATGAAGTGATTGATTCTCGAAGCTGGTGGCTTCATGTTTTTGGACTATAAATATGGCTCACGCAATTCTTTCTGTAGAGGTAGAGGTCGGTCCGGATCCCGTGAGCTGCTTCTCCGTAATGTTCTTTGTCAGGATATAGGAATCTGTTGAATCACATCTCGACGGGAGTATTTGACCGGATTCTTTTGCATCGGTGTCACATTTTTTTTTTTTAAATTTTCAGATATGTGTCCATGACTTACGAATTATTTTTCAGACTTGTACATGGGCAAACTTGTCCATTGTTTATGAAGGGCACATTCCACTGAAATTTCGAGGGCTATTTAATCCTTTCACGTCGTGCATGGTCAGAATCAGGGAGACAATCTGCTTGAGCTTGCTGGTGTGGCTTCTTGAAATCAAATTTTGTTACAGTGGTTCTTTCGGTCGACCTACTAAGCAGTGACTCTGAGCAGTTCCGTAAAAATACACCACTCCATTTTTCGCGCAATAAGAAAGAAAAAAAACAGCGTAAGTTTTTCTCGGACTGTTCCTTTTTTACTGCACGTAGGAATGAAGCCTTGCACACATTCCTTTGCAACACGTAGAATGAATCGGTTAAAAAAAAAAAAACATTAGCTGGCAGCGTGACCACTGAAGCATTGGTGAATTCCACAAACGTGCTAAAAAGTACGAAAAAATGTGGAACGCTTCACGATTTTGCGTGTCATCCTTGCGCAGGGGCCATGCTAATCTTCTCTGTATCGTTCCAATTTTAGTATATGTACTTTGGAAGTACACCATACTTCCTTTCGTTCGACTATATATAGTCAGGAACTGAACGGTAGCTTCGAAGCAGTGAGGCCTCTCCAATACTCATAGATATTGCGATACAGCATTTAGTAATCTGTAGATAGTGCAACTGCTGACGATTATCCCAACACTTGGCGAGGACCTGTTATGTTAACAACTATTTATTTGCCTGGGTAGGACGTATTACTTGGAAATGATTTGTCTACAGAACGAATAAAACGGATCTGCTTGGTCCCGCCCTCTCGTGGCTGATGTACCAGTTAACACAAGTAAGCGCGTAAATTCAAAATGGGGATAACTCCGGTTGAATTCAAATTTAAACACACACACTCGTGAACCGCGCATTGTACGAGATAAAGGAAGTTACAGCTTTTTTAGGTAATACAATAATTCAATGCTTGCAGGCGACAGCCTTTTACTAGATGCGACTGCCAGCACTGCGTTTTCCATAGAACTTTACAAAGTTCTCACACGATATTACGCAGGATATTACGGAACCAAGCTTGTTCTCAAAATCGTAAACAATTTAGTGAAACACCGACATGGACAAAGGACATACCACGTGATAGACGGTTGTCCTGGATTGGGTTGGCTGGCAAAGGTCCATAGTCCTGTGTTTCTTTGACCGTGTAGATCTTGCGCAAAATTATTTACAATGAATATGTTCAACTCGTCCACCTACAAACTCTTCTCAAAAGGTTGAATACGCAAGGTTAAAAAAAAGTTCAAGCCAAGAATTAAAAAAAAAAAAAAAATGTGGAACGCTTCACGATTTTGCGTGTCATCCTTGCGCAGGGGCCATGCTAATCTTCTCTGTATCGTTCCAATTTTAGTATATGTACTTTGGAAGTACACCATCCTTCCTTTCGTTCGACTATATATAGTCATGGATTTGACCGCAGCTGCAGAGCGGTGAAGCTTCTCCCATACTCAAACATCTGACATTACAGTGGTATGTAATCTGTAAGTAGTGAAATTGTTTACAAGTATTCGGGTACTTAGCAAGGACTTCTTATATTAACGGTCGTTTATTGGCGCGAATTAAGTACTTATAAGAAATGACTTGGCTTCAAAACAACGAAAAACAAAACCCGCAGTGTCGCCCTCTCGTGAGCAATGCACCAGTTAGCATACCTGGCGCGTAAATTCAAATCGAGGTTCGTCCCGGTCGAAATCTAATTTTAAAAATTTCTGCGTTTAAGTTCCCCAAGAAAGACTATCGTCTTTAAAAATCAGCCCGGCCGACCGATGGTGATGGAGATCTGATGGAAACCCTTTGAATCGGGTCGCCTGCGCTCAGTGCACGGCGTAGCCTAATCTAAGCCTAAACGGCGTAGCCTAAATGAAACCGTTTCCGACTGCTAAAAGCTATTATATTGATATCCCAGGTAGCACACGTGGCCTACAAAACGTCGACGTTAGGGATAAATGGGATAAAACAGATTCTAAACCAATTTCGACGTTTTAAGAACGTCAGAGGAAATGCCTGATATACATCTTGTTTGTGATGTCTAGGAGGCGCATTAATTTATGACCTGTTTTCTCGCCGAGCAGCAGATGCATGCAGCAGATGCACGCCGAGCCGCGCGCCATGCATGAAACGCCGCGAATTGAAATTTGAACTCGAGCCTGGGCACGCCATCTCTCATTGCGATAAAGAAAGTAACGCGCAAGAGGATAAATGCGTGTGGTGTCGGCATTGCATCAGCTATCATGAATACTTCGAAGTTGGTTAACTAGTAAGTGTTACGTAATTTAGTCGCAGCGATAACTGTCTAACTTCCTCACGAGCGCCTTAGCGATGACTTTGTATCCATCCACGCGGCTGTTGTTTCTCCAGTGACGTGTTCTACTCAGACGCCGTATGTTTATTGAGTGAGTGAGTGAGTGAGTGAGTGAGTGAGTGAGTGAGTGAGTGAGTGAGTGAGTGAGTGAGTGAGTGAGTGAGTGAGTGAGTGAGTGAGTGAGTGAGTGAGTGAGTGAGTGAGTGAGTGAGTGAGTGAGTGAGTGAGAACTTTATCGTGGTCCAAAAGTGGCAGAAGCTGAACACGACTGGAGGTCCCGCTAGCTCAGCCAGGTGGCTCCACCCAGGAAGGTGCCGGAAGCTGGAGCCTCTCGGCGATGTCTCGGGCCCTCTGGACTGCCAGGAGTTGAAGAGCTTAGAACGTCGCCGATGATGTTGATAGCCGTGCAGTGATGACACTGCGATGCGGCTGTTGAGGATAAACTCACTCTTGTAACAAGTTACGCTCGTCAATTTCGCATATGCGGTGGTGCTCGCCGGTCATGCCCTCTTGCTTTATTTCTTGCTTGTGTCGTGATTCATGGAGGCTATGAAGGCAGCTTCGAAGAAACTATACTTCACTCGTCAGCTTGCGCGCGGGACGCTTTCGCAACTTCCTTTCTGCTATGCTCGAGGGGCGGACGTGTTTACGTTGATGTGTGAGTACTTTTCGTTGGATTTGCAGATTCTGTAAACCAGGGGTCATTCTGTCATTTTTGAAGGTAAGTTCATTTTTATTGCATTTGCGCTCAGTATACGAGGACCATGCATGACGAATGAAAAAGCAGGTTGCGTAACTTGCGTTGCATCACGGGTTGCATGTGCGACATGTTTCAGCAGTAAGTACGCGACTGCGGAATTTGCAGTCGCGGCCATGGTTTCTGTTCACGTTCGAACGAACATGAGCGAAAACTGTATTTACATTCGTTAACCTGAATTCAGTAAATTGACCGCATGTTTTTCCTTGACCGCTTGATGAGGTAGTTTCAAGATATGCATTAGCTTAAGCTGCGTGTGCAACGTAATAGGCAGTTTTAGAATAGGGTACGCAAAGATCGCGTTCGTTGGGTACGAATGCTATTTCCGTCACTTAGCGTAAGTACGTAAGAGGATGGCGTACGGCGCATGCGCAGTAGCCAGTTTTGCAATAGGGTCCGCAAAGAATATCGTTTGTTGCGTGCGTAGTGCATAACGCATGTGCAGTGGCGACGAACGCTAAGAAAATCTTTGCCTGCAAGTTCTAAAACTGCATAGCTAGAAGTTATGAAATGTGTCATCTGCTTTATTGTGTCGCTGATACAAGTTTGTGGATAAGAGAATCTTTGCAGAAACAGGCTAGTGAGTCGTGGTTTCTTCTACAGTACTATACTGCTTGTAAAGAGAGCCTGGGCGCGTTTTTCTGTTAATTTGGAATTTCTGAGAGCCTGAGCGTCAAAGTCGCGTTTCACGGGGAGGAGTTCGGCCTTCCTTCTCAGTGCTGTGATCACACTGCCTTGACTATCTCGACGCGCTTCCGGACTTGTAACATTCCACCCCCCCCCCCCCCCCACCCACACACGCGCACGTCTCTATTAACCAGGGCGGTAGCCAGAAATTTCTTCAGGGGGGGGCACCTCCTTGATCTGAAGTGGGGGTCGGGCAGGCAGATGGGATCGAGTGTCATTTCGAGCTTCTCAATTCCATGGCAAAAAAAAAAAAAAAAATTCGGTGGGGAGGGGGGGGCACGGGCCCGGTGGTGCCCCCCCCCCACTGGCTACTCCCACTGCCTATTACTCCTACTTTCTCTGTAAAGCCGGCAGCTCTTAGCGAAAACAAAAGGTTCTCTTGCGCGTCTCTTGTGCCTGGTTAAATATAGCATGCTCGCTCTCTGTCGCCGTACGGTGTTATCGAGTTTTCGACTTTTCACACCGTCCTATTTTAGGTATTATAGCATGTAATGAAATTATGTTTTCTCCTATTTATTGCAGGTGGTACTCGCCCTGGAAACTCATGTTTAGAAACAAAGGCGAGTACACCAACTAAATTATGACTTTCTTCTTTTTGATGGGGCGACTGACAGGTTTTAGTATGAATATAGATGTCAGCATATTTGTATTTTTCTCTTTTCCTTGGGAACTTGAAAAAAAAGTCACACAATTTATAAAGCAGTTGACAACTTTTTAGAGCGTAAGTGTGTGCTGACATCTCTCTCTCTCTCCTCTCCATCTTTAATCTCCCCCACCCTGTCCCCATGTGTAGGGTAGCAAACCGGTTGTCCTATACTGGTTAACCTCCCTGCCTTTCCTTCTCTATTATTTCTTCCCTCTTCAAGAAATCGCACCAGGGCCACGGCGTTAAGTTATATATTCAGTATATATCTTACACTGTGACCAGGGTTTTTGTGCTAAAATATGTTCGATGTGGAACGCTGCCCCATGCTGGTAATGGTACAACTTTCATGCCACTTGAACTGTTCTTAGTAGACTTCTGGAAGTGCCTAGTAATTTCCATCAAGTACCTGTTATGAAGCCATGTGCTCAGAGTACCTTGCCACACATGGTGATATTTTGACACTGAGCAATGTGACGTACGAAGTGCAATACCCTGACCTGCCTCTGACAATCCTGAGTTTGTAGCTGTGTGCATATTGAGTAAAAAGTGGAGAAAGGTCACAATTTCTTTAGCTGATGTGTCTTACTATTATATTTGTTCTTTTAGCCTGACATTTCTTAATACTGGGCATCATAAAACAAAGTTGATTTTTTGAGCAGGCTGGTATTTCCATATTCCTACATTTTATTTATTCATTTTAGTAAGTGGCCCATTCATTCATTTTTGTAATCGTTTCCATTAGTTTTCTGTTCATACATTTTCTATTTGTTCTAAAATTGGTTTAGTTTTTCTTTTTGATGTATGTTGCTGCTATTTAGTGTTCATATTTTCTACTAGCCATGGCACATTTCAAGTTAACTAGTGTGCCCTCTAGCGATGTGGGACCATAATTCCTGTGATAAGTTTTGTACGCTGCATTTCGAAGTGTGAAACAGTTACTTATTTAGTGGATGCAGTTTGAAACTTGGAGGCTGCAGCCACAAATATTTTTTCAGCTGACGGCTAAGATTGCGCCTTGCGTTCCGAACGTCTAGTCTTATTTCTTTAATGATGCAAGAGTTCTTTGCGAACATTTTTTCAGTGAGAAATCTTCCAACAGAGGCATGTTGTAAGAAAGTTCCTACATGTTACATTTTGTGAGCAATACACTTCAGCTACAGTGATTTTGCAAGCCATTTACGTTCTTTTATTTATTACGTATTCTTGGCTGGATGGGCCAAACATTATTTTGCAGTTTTGTTTTATTATTAGTGCTTTCAACACTTTCGAGTCGATTTCCCCTAACTGTGGTCTTAAGTAGCGATACTGAACGATTGTTTTGGAACAAAGAGAGACACACACCAGGTGCTTGATGCATGCCTCCTTTCCTGCTTACAATGCTGTGTTGGCTGTGGCTCGGTGTAGCATCATCTAACTCATTCAGCTATCGGATTGGTGTGTCAGACTCATAGATGTGCGATAACTGTAGCTGTGTAGCGACTATCGACCATCTCTTGTGGCGCTGTCTCAAATTTCAACAACACCGTCGGACTCTTCGGTGTGCCTTGAGGAGACTTGATGATCAGCCTTTTACTGAAGTGAAGATCTTGGGAGTCTGGCTTCAAAGCGCATCAGCCCACAAAACCACACGAGCCCTCCTGCAGTGCTTCAAGGCAACATAATTGAGCGACCGCCTGTGAAACGCTCCTCCCTCTCTCTCTCTCTGTGAGGGGGGGGGGGGGGGTAAATGCCTCTCTTTCTCTCTATTTTTTACTCCCTTATTCCTCTCCCCATGCGTATAGGTAGCAAACTGGGCGAAAAAAGCTCAGTGGAGGATGAAGCGTTGAGGAAACGTTTCAACATGGAGGCTTGACTTCGTCATTGCCCTGACGGAGACTATTCCCCTTGTCGAATTGTTCGCTTCAGCGACATTCCCTTTTCGACGATTTCTCTTCACTTCATCCTTGTGTTCCATTCGGCAGAGCTACTTGAGACGATGTTTACATATTGCAGAATGGCTGTGCCAGATATTAAGTTTTGTCATATTGCACTGTTAGTTGTTTGACAATTTTGTGATGAATCGTGCAGCAAAAAGTTGTGTTCCTGAAAGTTGGATAATATATAGCTGCATTTCAGCGACCCCGACATTTTGTATTCTTTTGCCTGCTTATGTATAATGTAATCTAGTCGCATGCCATATCTCATTTTGAGGTTTTTACATTTTTATGCTGTACAGGAATCGCTGCTGTTTTACAAAGTAAATTACGAGAAGGACCACTTTTGCCTGTGAATCTACTGAGCTCTCACTCTTTAATAGTAATTACAGAGTAAAGTAACTGTGATTACTATCACAGAGAGGGCTTCCTATAAAAGCGCTCTTATTCTATGTACAAAAAATAGCAAAAAGAAAAAAAGTGACCCTGCATGACATCTTAAAAACGTCTAGAAAACGGCTTTTCAAAGACAATGCAGTGGGATATTTTGGGTATCCAGCAATCCCCTTTCTAGAATGGGATTTTTTTTGCGATGTTTTTAAAACGTTTTGCAGATGGTCTTAAAAATGGATTCTAGTTGGATTTTAGACAAGATATGCGACGTTTTATAGACTTTGAGCTTCTATTCCGTGTCGTCTTCTAGACGTTTTTATTGTCTCGGATAAACATTTAAAAGATGTCAATTCTCTCTTTTGTGCTACCTGGGATATCGTGTGGTCTATCGGGGCGTCTTTATGTATCAGAACTTCCCCTAATGTTGTGGTCGGTTCTGTAGCCGCAAAATATTTGCCTTATAGATGGAATCAAATGCGCAGCTTGAATGGTGGCGTACATGCTTGAACGTACAGGAACGCCAGCGAGTACGCTGGAATGTACTACATACGTACTACGATTCATGTGTGAATAGTCAACAACCCTACAATGCAAACGTTACCATGACGTTCAGAACATCGAACAAACGTCACTCAGAGCCATAGGTCGGCAAACCAATTGGAGCTCACTAAGACTCACTCAAGAAATATATTTTGCTCTGAGGGCTCGCTCAGACTCATACTCACCAAAATTTTTCTCAACCGGACTCACTAAACTTTTTCTCAGCCGGACTCAAACTCAACAACATATTAGTCAGCCACGGACTCACTCAGACTCACGGCTTCACCTGAGCCTGAGTGAGCCTGAGTGAGTCGACTCATGAGTCCGTTGGCGCAAAATTAGCTTGTTAGATCACGATGTCAATCCTCTTTAATGCCAATATCTCACATAATCAGTGCTCTACGATACGCCTTTTGATCTTGTACCTTAAAATACGAGTCATCATCATACATCATATATCATCATTATCAGGGGCGTAGCCATAAATTTTTTTCGGGGGGGGGGGGGGGTTCAACCATACTTTATGTATGTTCGTAGCGTGCGTTTGTATGTGTGCGTGTATATATACGCAAGCAGAAGTGACAAATTTCGGGGAGGGGGGGTTTGAACCCCCCCTCCCCTGGCTACGCTCCTGATCATCATCATAATATCGATCCAGTAAAAACATTTTTATGAAATACGCGACTCACACGAGATATTTTTATCAAGAACTGCCCATGGAAGAGTTTTCGGGGGGAGGTCATGGCACCCCTCCCCCTAAATATGCCTCTGATCAATAAATATTGAGGTGGCGCATGAATGCTAGTGCGCTGAGTTATGCGTGAATAGATTTGAGTATACACGTAAGCCGTTATAAGGCAGATAGTAATGCTGAAGATGAGTATATAGGACCATAAGTCGCCAACAAAAGGTGGAGCTCACTCGGACTCACTCAAGAAATATATTTTGCGCTTAGGACTCACTCGGACTCAGACTCACCAATATTTTCCTCAAGTGGACTCACTTGGACACAGACTCACTAAAATTTTCCCTCAACCGGACCCTCTCGTTCTCAAACTCACCAAAATATTACTCACCCGGACTCACTCAGACTCAGACTCACCGCATGATCTGAGTCTGAGTGAGTCGACTCATGAGTGGGTTTGCCGACCTATGCTCAGAGCCGGAGCCGAAGGTCCATGAACCCCCTAGTGAAAAAAAAAAAGGATGAAGTTCGAGTGTTCTTTCGCTTGAACTACGTATTCACGTAGATTCAGCGGCGTTTCATATATGCGCAGCAGTGAAAAACGAGAACGCGATCTACCAAGTTGAAAACATTGTAATATTGAAAAGAAAGAAAGAAAGAAAGAAAGAAAGAAAGAAAGAAAGAAAGAAAGAAAGAAAGAAAGAAAGAAAGAAAGAAAGAAAGAAAGAAAGAAAGAAAGAAAGAAAGAAAGAAAGAAAGAAAGAAAGAAAGAAAGCTGGTAAGCGTGCTCAGTCGAATCAGCTCGTCGCGTCACATTTATTTATGCACAAAATGAAGAAGCCTCAATCATCTCACGGCAAACCGAAAGTTCAACATTCCATCACTCAGCTGCATGAATACGCTGATCATCATCCGATGAACGACGCTAAGCTCTTTGGGCTACCAGTCAGCTCATAGCAAGGCCCACCTCGGAGCGTGAAGTGCTGACGGCCATTGCTCTGTCGGTGGGAGAGTTAGTCTGCTTTGCATCAACAAGCCATCGGGCTTCAATCGCAATAAGTTTATATCTAGTACACGCCACGCATACACACGTTTTTATAGCATAAATTCCATCCAGGCCACTCAGGCTTCGCGTAAGACGCGTCTTATCTTCACAACACAGTCTTTAACGCCGCCTGTACCATTTCCAACGCAGCGTCGCTCGTCTTTCCAGTGAGCCCCTGCACCCTTTCAACGAGCTTGGCGCTCTTTCGCACTTTCTTCAACGCATCCGCTCCTTCAGCATCCTTCTCAGGGTCGGCCACCCGCACAGACAAAGTCGGCCGCCTTCTCGTGGATGCGAGCGTTCCTTTTCAGAAGCTCCCTCATCTCGGGGACACCCTCGATGTCATCGTCGGGGTCCCAGGAAACCATGAGAAGCGTCAGGGTGTAGTTTTGCCTCAGGCCTTCCAAAATAGTCGCCAAGATGTCCTCGGTGATTCCCTCATACTCGCAGACCAATACCTCGTTCAAGGTGTCGTTGACGGCCAGCAACTCGGACAGCGACGTCGCCAACTCGGGCGTCAGCTCGTCCGAATGCATGTTAAAGGACGTCACGGATCGGTTCTCCTTCAAGGCGTCCAGAACGTTGATGAGCTGCTGTTCGTTGCCCCGGGTGACGTGCATGAGGTTCTGGATTCTCTCGAGCGTCTTCGTGCTCTTCGCGACCGAGGCGATGCCGTCCGCAAGCTCGTCGAACGTAGAGTCGTCGTTCGGGTAGAAGTGCAGAAGGGTAGCGGTGGTGTCTTCGGCCACGGCGTCGAAGAACTCGCGCAGGACGTCCCGGTCCACCGAAGCACTGACGCGGACCGAGAGCTCGTGCCAACAGGCCTTTCTACGGATGAGACCCGTAAGTATGGGCAGCAGTTCCTCGGTCCACAGGATGCGGAGCCTCTTGAAGACGTCCTTGTAGAGGTCTTGCTCCAGCAACGCCGACACCTTTTCCGCTTCCATGAGACACGAGTCGAAGAGGTCCACCACCTCTAGCGTCGAGTTCACCGTTAGCATCTTCGCGAACGCGATGACTGTCTCCGAAGACAGCTTCACTTCCGCCAAGGTAAACCTCTTGAGCGTGTCGTTCGCCTCCAGCGCTTCGATGAGAGCTGCGGCACCCTCGTCGCCTCCGCAGGAGTAACCGAGACAGAAATCCTTTAGCGTCTTGTTCTCTTGTAGATAAGTGGCAATGTCCCTAGCGAACGCCGTCCCTATATTTGGGCAGTACAGTTCCAACGAACTCAAGTTCCTGAAGACCCCGGAAAGGTTGACGCCGAAATCTTGCTCATCGCATTCGATGTCGAACATGTGAAGCTCTTCGAGCGAGGAGCAACCTTCGAGGTCCTCGAACGCGATCTTGAACGCACTGAGCGAGATTTCCCATATGGAAAGCTTCCTCACAGATCGACCCGTGGTCAGCATGTGCCGAAGCACGCGGGCGTCCTTCTCTGTAAGCTCGCGGAAGTCCAGCGCTGGGCCCCGTTGCGAACATTCGCTCCATGCGCACGCGGCCTTGTTGAACTCTTCATGCTCTTCCAAACCTTTCTTGAAGAGCTCCTCGACTTCAGCGTCCCCGCACTGAATCTCGCTTCCTGCTTCCTCCGACATGTTTGGAACGGCACGATAGTGTGGAAGGAAGAGGTTTTAAAGCCTGTGGACAGGCTAGTTTCTCGTAAACTTAATTGTCAAAAGAGGAGACGGTTTGCGTAAGCCTTATGCTTTTTCACTCAGTGACAGCAGTTCCAATTAAGATGAACCTGAACGTTCTAATTACGGGGTCCTCCTGACGGTGGACTTGTATCAGGTGGGACGTTTGAGCGCTATTTATAGTAATCCAATTACTAATAGCGTGTAGAGGGA
The DNA here is from genome assembly GCF_013339695.2 of Rhipicephalus sanguineus. Taxonomy (NCBI): domain Eukaryota; kingdom Metazoa; phylum Arthropoda; class Arachnida; order Ixodida; family Ixodidae; genus Rhipicephalus; species Rhipicephalus sanguineus. The sequence goes on along the minus strand of NC_051185.1, from coordinate 62,901,279 downwards.
CAATGGACTCGGAAAGGGCTCGATGGTGCTGGGTTGAAATTCTCGTGAGACCCTGGAAACGAAATATAAACGAAAACGTGAACCGTCAACAACAGAAACAATGCACGCACAATTATACCTGAGTGTAATTAGCAATGAAATGAGGGACTAACGCACCTCGTATAACGTGAATTATAGATTCAGCATGTTTCGATGCCTTCAAGAATTTTTTTTTTTTTTTCGTTGTTCTATACTAACAACATAACAGATGCATAGTCACTGCCTTGGCGTTATGCAGGCCACAAAATGTCGGATGTGGCGAAGCTTTCTGCGACGAAGAGGGTGTGGGAGGAAGGAGGGCGGAGCACCAAATTGCCTATGCTATACATATACCAACAACTATGGACATGCATTTCATCGTCGCGTCCTCTACAAAGCGTATACATCCATCGCTCGAACACAAAAGCGCTATAGCTTGCTTTTACCAAAGGTCCTTCCCATGAAGGGCCTTTGAGGAAATAACGGTAGATAGACAAATAGGGATTAACCAGATAGTTAAGTGTAGAGAAGACGGGCCCGAAAAATTCCGGCACATCCCACGCATTGCTAGAATCGGTTTATATGCGAAGCACTGTCAGCAATGAGCTTTGTGTAAATTGAGCAGTTGAGTGCTTATATATATACCGCGGGTGTCCCAGCTATCTTTAGCCAAGAGTTAAAAAATACAAGAGGCAGGCGAGTGAAATAAGTTGCAAATTGCTGACAGCCACCTTGTGCACTACAGCATATTTTTTGTTTTGTAATTACCTTTTTAATTAGGTTTATGTAATTAAATTGCTAAATGTTGACTTTATGCAAGAAATGCGACTTGCAATGTTCAAGAGCGTCTTCATAAACCCCCATTGAATTATTTGCGATAGAGAAAGTCTCACGTATACCATTTTTTCCAAGCTGCAAAGAAAGCCCGCGAAAAAAAAAAAAAAAAAACACATGACTCGCGCATTCGCGCGCATCGAAGGTGCTGCTCTCAGCCGTGGTTTGAGCGAACGAAATTAGCTGCGGCCGCGACTCGCCGGCTCCGTTGCAGCGGCAGGCCGATAAGTTAGCGGTGGTTTCTTTGCCCGCGTCAGCCAAAGAAACCACCGTTAACTTATCGGCCTAGCGCTGCAACGGAGCCGGCGAATCGCGGCCGCAGCTGATTTCGTTTGCTCAAACCACGGCTGAGAGCAGCACGTCCGCAGCGCGCGAATGCGCTAGTCACGTGGTTCTTTTTGTATTTCGCGGGCTTTCTTTGCAGCTTGGAAAAATGGTATACGGGAGTTTCTGAAGACGCTCTCGAACTTTGGAAGTCGCATTTCTTGCCTAAAGTCAATATTTAGCAATTTAGTTAAATAAGCATAATTAACAAATTAATTAATTACAAAACAAAAAATTGTCTGCATAAGTGCGTAAGGTGACTGTCAGCAATTAGCAACTGATTTCGCTCGCCTGCCTCTAATATTGTATTTTTTAACCCTTGGCCCGGTTCCTGCCAGCAGCAAGTTGTCGTTTCGTCCACTCTACTTTCATCACATCTATATTACAATTGTTACAATACGCTCACAACAGCATAATTAACGTCCCTTATAGTTTCATTGGCTTCATTATCTGCTGGCTTTCATTAAGGTCGTGTCAAACAAATTTTTTTAGATATACTATAGTTGATATACTATTGATTTAGATATACTATAGTTGGCTTTGACATTGACCCAGGCCCGTAGCCAGGATTATTATCTTCTTTTTTTTTGGGAGGGGGGGTGCACTGTTGGAGGCCTTGACTACTTGAGGAAAGCACCTATTGTTCAGTAATTATTTTCGGTAAAAATCGCAGTATGTAAATTATGTGACCTTTAAAGTACTATTTTATTAATAGTTTTATATATTTAGTTTTGAGGTGAATGCTCCTAATAGCATAATATTTTTATACGGACGATTCGCCTCAATAGATTTCATTGACAAAAATAAACAGCATTACTCGGAGGACTTGGGAACGGAATGATCTGCTCAGTCTTGCGCGTGGTAAGTTTCTTTGCACAGTGGAGGGGTGGGCCGGAGTCCTGCTGAAGAACTACCCCCCCCCCCTTCGAAACTATAGAGGAGGGGGCGGGGCTGGGCCCCTATCTCCTGGCTACGAGCCTGCATTGCTCCCTAAAGGGTATGCTATGCCCCGAACGTCGACACCTGTGTTCGAAACGAAGTGCACTGTATACGGTGCGGTGATGTGCATATGCATACCATAAGCCTGCGGGGATGAGCAACACGTGCCTGTAGCTTTTCTGAGTCATAGGAGCCCATATGTAATGTCTATTAATCTGTTATCAGAACAGACAGCCAACACTGCAACCACAATTGACGTTAGACAAGCACCACAACAGATGTTAGGCAAGGGTCACGACTGCTACTCACGCAATACATTTACATTACGATCTGTGCCGCGCGGTTGCAGGCTGAGGGTCATTGCAGCACGTTTTTCTGCCACGTTGAAATCGCCATAGCAAACGATATGTCTCTTTCTTTAACCCATGCAAAGTGCATTGTAAAATTACCCGCCTTGGTGTCTCGCTGCTAATATCGAGGGCGTGGGTTCAATCCCCGGCAACGGCGGTTAATAATAATATAGCAATTGTTGGGGTTTTTGCATGCTAAAACCACAATATGATTATGAGGGACGCCGCAGTAGAGGGCTCCGGAAATATTGATGATCTGGTGTTCTTTAACGTGCACCTAAATTTAAGTACACGGGCCTCAAGCGTTTCGCATCCATCGAAATGCGGCCGCTGCGGTCGGTATTCGATCCCGCGACCTTCGTGTCAGCAGTCGAGCACCCATAACCACTAGACCGCCGTAGTCGGTGCCACGGTGGTTAAATTTCAACGCGGACGAAAGGGAAAGAACACCAGTATGCTCAAATTTAGGTGTTGTTGAAGAACCCTGCCGAAATTAATCCGGTCTCTCCGACAACGGCGTGCCTTATAATCATACTGCGGTTCTCGCACACAATACCGCAACAAGCGTTATTATTGTTGTTGAAACACTTTCAATGCCTATTTTCGCTGTTCTTGGGTTTCACCCGTGGCGCACATCTGTATGCCACGGGCCGTGGTATGCGGGTATGCGGCATAAGTGACATGGAGAAAGGGTTTCACGAGCTACTCGACAGGCATGCCACGTTATTCATGTCGTGACCTGTGAGTCGTATTCGTCATACACTCATGTCCTCCTATGCCACTTTCGGTATATACCAAGCTACGGAGACGACCAGGAGAGCACTCAGACGTATGCGGCTAAAGATAGATAGATAGATAGATAGATAGATAGATAGATAGATAGATAGATAGATAGATAGATAGATAGATAGATAGATAGATAGATAGATAGATAGATAGATAGATAGATAGATAGATAGATAGATAGATAGATAGATAGATAGATAGATAGATAGATAGATAGATAGATAGATAGATAGATAGATAGATAGATAGATAGAAACGCTGAAAAAGTCTTTGGTTCGCTAAGAAATGTCCGGTGATGGGGTGAGAATCTGCCCTGCCCAAATGAGGTGAGGAAGCCATGTGGCAACGACTGCATTGTTCTTCATGATCACAGCAAACCATGTTGAATCTATGACCTCCTAAGCCAAGCCATAGAAGCGGGAAACAGATGTATTATTGCAGGCCTTTAAGAACAGCTGATCAGCACAAAAATTATGGTTATTGACTTAATTGGTGCTCAACGTGATCCTCTTTGGTGGTGGTGTCACCGGATGAGATCTCGTGTGTGTGTTGTCTGTCTCTAATTTCTTGCTTTTCTGTACCTTCTCCCACAGTACAGGGCAGCAAACCAGATTTTTCGTTATGGTTGATATCCCGGTCTTGTTTTTCATCTTGCAAGCGACCTAATCGCTTCAATCTTCCGTACCAAAATTATGTCGGAAGAGTGTGTTGGTGCCACTACACCAGAAATGCAGGGCGTTTACTATATAATATATATCAAGTGACCATGGCGTCACCCGAAACCTCGCAATCACCTACCCAGTGCCTTCGCTTACATGTACTCACGATAACTGGTTGAGTCACACTTCAAAGCGTTATCAATCGAGTAACGGATGCACTTGAACTCATACATTGCGCACAGATACGAAATTGAAATGAAAAACGCTAAGTGTCAGTTGGAGGTTATCAGAAAACGGCCACTCTGGGTGATAGAAGCCATACTTTGCGGATGCGATTAGGCGCCACCATCTTGGGTTGTGAAACGTTGTCACTTTGCATCAGTGGCGTATCCGGGGGGTGGGGGGGCATATCGGGCCCGTGCCCCCCCCCCCCCCCTAGAAAAATGTCTGCCTACGCCACTGTTTTGCATTCGCCTTTCCCCGACTTCATTACCTCTTCCTTTTTTGGTAAGCTGAGACCAAGTGAATTAAGTGAGACTAAGTAAAGAAAAACCAATTGATTGCAGCTCTTGATGAAGACAAGCACTTCTGGCGAAAGCATAGGCGTGCGCAAAGGAGAGGCATCGCTGCGGTGAAACATCGCCTCGCCTCCCTCCTCCACCTCTCCCCTCGATGAATACAGAGAGACCAAGTATTGACATATTTTCATCGCTCTTGCAGGCTCGCTTGAAGAGGAAAGGAAACTCGGGCACAGGTCCGCGACGTATACATGTTGAAGTACCGGCCGTGACAAAGCTCGTTGGCTAAGGTGTCTCGCAAGCAGTACAAGATCGCGAGGGAGCGGGTTCGATTCCCAGCCACGGTGGCCGCACTACAAAAACACTCATGCGCTTAGACTTAGGTACTACATGCGTTAAAGAACACCAAGTGGTCAAAGTTAATCCAGAATGTTCTACTGTGGCGCACCTCATTCACGTCATGGTTCTGGCACGGTCAACCCCAGAGTTTTAAAACATAGAGAACTAAGTACCGGCAGCCGCAACGTCTGATTAGAAAAAATATATATATATATAATAACAGCAGCGAGTAGTTTCTGTTGGTTACGGACGTAAAAGTTAACCGGGTGTCGCTGACAAACAGACAGAGATAGAAATAAAGCATTTATTTGGTCTTTCAAATCACAAGAAAGGGAACTCGACAATGGCGTCACGCTATGGGTAGAGTTGAAAAAACAAGCGATGTTTCTCCACTAATCAATGTGCGCTACTACGCTTTTCTGATCGACGAAATCGACACCACCGACACGCACATGCATCGCACATGCATATACGCCCATGAATAACTGCGGTACTATACACTTAGCAATACACTTAGTCTTGACTGCGCCTAGAAAATGTTCTTGCTTCGACATATGTAATAAGAGACTCTGACCAATTTGTTGAGACAAATGTCATTGAGAAAACGGCATGCTTTTGTGTTACGAGTAGGTGTGCGAAGGATAGAAAGCGGTTTGCAGCAGACGACAAAACGGGGGCAAAAAGATGCAGTAAGCGACTCAAGCCTGCGGCCAATGCTGGCGAAACAAGTCCACAAGGCATGCAATATCTATGAGTGCTACATACGAAAGTCTTCAAACGATACGAAGTCGTTCACGAGGAGCGGGAACGCGGGTCCTAGAAACCCTCGTGCGAGAGCACCGTGTGGTCGAGATTAGCGTACAGAAATCGTCGTCACCGAAATGGAATGGGACTTCGAACGGCACTGACGAGCTACGTCGCTATGCTGATTTCGTTTCAATGCACACTGTCAGCTGCTTTCGAGCGATGAAAAAGAGCACATAAAAGGATTGCAGGCAAGGGCGTAGGGCGTAACTTCTCGTGAGAAAGCGCGTGAAAGCATAGTGCGAGAAAAAGCGAGTGCGTGTTTGGTGTGCGAACGCTCAACGTGTCAGCAACCCGCTGTGTACAAGGCGGCGCTGCCATCGCTCGCGTTCGAAATGACGGTTTTGTTTTTGCATCTCTGGTGCTTTTGCACCCGAATGACAGCGGCTGCTCCAGCTGCTAGCACACAGGGGGAAAGTCGTGAAGTGTTCGGTTGTTTTTTCAACGTGAAAAAGATTCTAGTGGGCAACGACCTTTTATTTATTTATTTGAAAGCTTGTAATGAAAGTCTGGAAGCACATAAAACTTTTCCAAGGTCGCCTGCGGTGAAAATATCAGTTCACGCGAAGCTCGAGAATAAAGCAAGAAAATTGCCGCTCAGAAGTCACACAACACAAGCATCCGAGGATAGAAAAGATCCGGTAGATCCTACGCATACGGTGGGAATCGGTGTCATGCGAAAAAGTCAGCAAGGAACTGGCTGTGGTACATTAACGAACATTATCAAGCCCTAGCCAACATTCCGTTTACATTTAGTGAACATTATCCAGTGTTAATGCAGCAAACATCCGCATGCCTGCCCTAGCCGGCTCTAAGTAAAGCCCCTCCATGCGTTTTCCGCCGGCTAGGTAGACGCAGCAGACGCGATGGAGGGGCTTTAGCTCTAAGCAAACATCAGGCACAGCTAATGAACAGTTAGCCAACACAAGGTTGGTTAATCTACACTACAAAAACCAACAGTTTGCCAACCCGTGTTGGTTGTATTCGAGTAAATACGCTATATTTCGTTACATCTGTTATCACGTTAGGTCATTCCTATTTTGTCGTGTGAGGTGCCCCTTGAGGCACGGTTGTTTCGCTCGAAGCATGGTTGGGACTCGAGAGTGCTGCAGTACTGTAGCGCATGTGCACAGTCGAGCAGTTTTATTTCATATTTCTGGGGCTTTCTTTAAACGCCGAAAAAAAAAAATCACCACGCAGCATGTACGTTGCCCCAGAAAATTAGATCGTTCGTTTTGGAATGCCCTCCACAATGTAACGAGACGCACTTGGCCCTAAAGTTAATATTGAAAACTTTGTGTAATTGATCTCAGTTTAATAACTAAATAAGCGCAATACAAAAATATCCTAACGAGCACCACACGACGGCTTGTCATATGTCGTCGGTTTCATTCAGTCGCGGTTAAGCACTTTTTCAAAATTCCTTAGTTCTTGTTACGGGAAATCGCCCTGTACAAGGTCTTAAGCTCCTCGGCTTTCCCTTTAATGCCAGAAACAAACAGAAAGCCACGTCGATACGCCTTTTGATACCGATACTCCTCTATTTGAAAATGTCGCATACGACGTTGTAACAACTGCCCGTTGTCGACATGTAACACTGCCCGCTGGCGGCAAGTGACGTAGGCCGTTGGCACCTTCACCACGGTGTCGCCATGCGTCACTCCGCCATATTCAGGCATCGGCTCTGCCCTTTTGCCCACACTTAATTTCCTCTAGCTTTCCCGGGGTCATTGCACTTCAATGCTTTTCCTTTCGCTCTCTTCCCCGAGGCACAAGTGTTTTCACAGCATTCGGCGGCGGACTTGTTTTTTTTTTTACCCCTTCATGGATGTCAGTCTAATGCGCAAGATTTTTCGCGACTGTCAAGGCCAGTGACAGATCTGCTGACGTAAGTAGTCAGTAACGCTAGGCATATGTGACGATGGTCCCACGGTAATAATAATAATTAATATTTGTTGGGGCTTAACGTCCCAAAACCGCGATCTCATTATGAGGGACGTCGCAATGGAGGGCTCCGGAAATTTCAACCACCTGGAGTTCTTTAACCTGCACCTAAAATCCAAGTACACGGGCCTCAAGTATTGCCGCCTAGCTCTTTTTAACGGCCGGTAGCCCTTTCATGCATACATCCGCTCTCGATTATGGGAGATTCATCCATTTTTCTTTTTTCGCTCTTTGTCACAACGAAAATTTCAAAACGGCGAATTAGTCGAAGTGGCCGGACATTTCCAACCGCACGTACACACGCGCCTGAGCGTCGATTGTGTTCCCATAGCCAAAGTCTATCATAGAGATGATACAGTGGTGTCGATATACACGTTCGTGGACACAACTACACTCACTAAAATTTGCTTAAAGGGCCCCTAAAACACTCAGAGTTCAAATAGAAAGAGTGGGATCTTTCTCGCCTGCACTAACCTTCCTGCAGGCGCTAGCTCCCCGTTGATGATGTCAGCACTAAGCGTTCAGCCTATCAGGATTTCGTATTCTTTGGCTACACGCTGTTATCTCCGCTTGAGCAGTCGAAAACGCATAAAACTATGCGAAATCAGTGGATCGCGCATGATAGACACGTGAGAAAAGGGCAGAACGCGCATGCGACTGCATGGCAAAGCCGGGCAGGAGACAATTGAGGACTGATTTTCCTCGTATATGCACTCTTAAAAAGAAAGTAAACAGTTAGTAAACGCATGTCTCTAGCTTCGAGCGCATTTTACTACCATAACAACATCCCTTTACTAAACAGAAGATATAGTGAATTTTGGCGTTACTAACCAGGGAGGCTTTCTTAGCGTACTAAGCCACCAATGTTGCCAGATGCTTTAATGATGCCGTAGTATATTATGCCATAACTGTGACCATCTTACGCAAAATTTAGACAATCTTCAATTTTCTTGCTTGCGTTGGAATAACAGTTTCGTGGCACGCGATGGCACACATATATTCAAATAGTACGGCACCAGATAGTGGGTAGAAAACATCGATTATTCTTCTAAATTATACGGCTGCTAACCGGTACACGGTGTGCTATATATACCAAAGTATGAGCATAAATAGCCTTCAAGCTGCTGTTAGCGTAGATATAGGGTGTGTAGAAGTCTTCGTATTCTCTGTGTGCGTGAGTGTGTGTTCGCGTTTGTGGTCCGTTCATGCAGGTACGTTGCTGTGATGTGTACTTACCACAGTAATTACTTGAAATAATTAGCGTTTATCAGTTAGTGTAGGAGGAAAATGCCGTGCCATTCAGTTTTTTTTATTTGTGCACGCTTTTGTAATATAGAATCAACTTGACGTGGCAATGCACGCTCACACAAAAACTAAAGACTGTAATTCCTAGTTGGGTAATTGTAGTTCACTAGTTTTATTACGACTAATAAGTTGCTAGTATGGTTACTAACAACTTAGTGACGTATTAACCATTCGATTTAGTACTATTCACTTACTAAGCAGGTAGCGAATTTCACTCAACTGCATTCAACTACCTTGACTTACTAAGAGGTTAGTGCTTTGCGAAGTGAAACGACGCGCTGCATAGATGAACTGAGACGAATGACACGAGGAAGCCGATGAAAAAAAAAAAAAAAGATTACCGCTAAAGCACTCCGTACAGGTGATTAGCCAGCGAGGTGGAAATGTGTGGCCCCGGTGTTTATTACTAGCTCAATCGCGGCGGTTCCTTAAAGTATTTCTCAATTATTCGCTACGTCCGCACTCCTAAAAAAAAGGTTGTAGTACTTACTAACTTCGGTTTACTATAGACAGAGAGATAAAAAGCGAAGTGCGGTTAGTAACAGGGACTTTAGTAACCGTTACTACCCTCGCCGTTACAAACGCAATTATTAGCGCGGTTACTATCCTTATTAGCAGTTACTACCGCATTTCTGTGTTTAGAACAAAAGACGAACGATTCAGAGCACTGGTGTAGCCAGGAGGGTGGTCTGGGGGGTTCATTCACGCCTCCCACCCCCGAAATATTCACATTTTGTGTGTGTAATATTATATATATGTGCACACATACGAACACACGCATGAACCTACATAAAAGGGGGGCAGACCCCCACTCCCCCCACCTCCGCGCCCGATAAAAATCCTGTCTAAGCCCCTGATTGGCTCCGTTGTGTTCAGCTGTCCCTGAAACAAAGGAATTGGACAAACGCAGGTGAGGAAAATACACTTTTCTTTAACGCAGAAGCGTTGCATACCTGTTTTTTTTAATGTTTTGTTTAGAGCTGCGCTCTTAAAACGCCTTCACGAAACGAAGAGACCGGTCTGCTGCTTCCACGTGGCTTGAGGGCCAGATAACACACGCCTTATTACAGGATGCCTTGAGGTCGGGCCGCGTCCTTGGCCAACTATATCTTTTGCTGAGACTGCATGCACATGTTCAGTATACTTTGGGCCCACATAGGTGTCGTTGAAAGACGTGGACCAATGGTGAAGGAAAGATAGAGCGAGAGAGAGAGAGAGAGAGAGAAGATAAGGATAAAAGAAAGCCAGGGAGGATAAAAAGGGTAGAACCAGGTTGCTACACTCTACCGGGGAAAGAGGAGAAGAGTTTGAGAAGGGAAAGACTAAAGTCCCTAGATTTTTCCCTGTTCTTCTTAAGTACCGACAACCATTGAAGCGCCGGCGACGAATCTCATTGGCTAACGCTCGTTTTCGGCAGCCATGTTCTTCCTAACTCTTTTCCAGCACCTGGTGAAACGCGTCCCCCATTCACTAATGACAGGGGGTTGACGGGAGGAGAAAGGCGCGTCGCGGTAGCATATTGTCCGCTGAAAGGTGCGTGGCTAATTTACTTAGACGCACATGGCTTTGAAATCTTCCAAGTTAGGAAGAAAATGGCGTCGGACGCCAGCTGCGCGTGAGAGAGGGCCGTGAAAGGAGGCAGTTGTCGGTACTTAGTAAAAGCGAAAAATCTAGGGACTTTAGGAAAGACTGACCATGGCACCCGACCCGCCACGGTGGTCCTACTAGTCGGATACAACTTTAGAAGGCAGCGGCATTTCCTCCTCAAAGGCGGATGAACACAAGCCTGCACCAATGGGCGCGCACATCGGGACTGACGTCATGAGCGGGACGGCCAGTGGCTCCGCCCTTCGGGGAACATCGGCGCGTGCACGCGTGCGGGACTATTTCTTTCGTAGCTGAGGCGATCGGCTGCCCGCGCTTCGGTCGTCTGGGCGGGGCCTCTCCTGTCTTCTTAAGTTGTATCCGACTATGCCCCGAGAAGTTGGGGTGGCGCCGCCTGGCGGGAGGCGTGGATGACGTCACGGCAAGGACTCTTCGGATGCCCGCCGTGACGGGCCGACATATCGCGCGCTTGCTTCGTGCGCTGTTTCCGCTGTTTACGTTCGCTTTTGCCTGTCGCAAGCTTCAGATGAATGACGAAAACAGCATCGATAATGATCCTAGTAAAACGACAAAAGTTTTATGCATTTTTTTCTCAGTCCCCAGCGGTGCCCGCGCGCCTCGTGCGCACTTTGAAAGGGGTGGTCAGGTTTGTCGTTTTGTCGCGCTGCTAACTTCGAGGATGGGTCTTGATTTCCCGACCACAGCAGCGCATTCCGACGGGGTGACAAGCAACATTC
>NC_051185.1:62860696-62890017 GCF_013339695.2 Rhipicephalus sanguineus | reverse complement strand
ATATAGTTGGTTTCAAGGCGCGTTCCTACATGAGCCAGGCCCGTAGCCAGGATTATTATTTTGGGGGGGGGGGGGGTGGAGGGGGTGCACTGTTGAAGGCCTTGACTACTTGAGGAAAGCACCTATTGTTCAGTAATTATTTTCGGTAAAAATCGCAGTATGTAAATTATATGACCTTTAAAGTACTATTTTATTAATAGTTTTATATATTTAGTTTTGAGGTGAATGCTCCTAATAGCATGATATTTTTATACGGACGATTCGTCTCAATAGATTTCATTAACAAACATAAACAGCGTTAAGGCCGAGAAAGACGGTACGATTTTCTATGCGATTCGACGTCCGACACGGCGGAGGGGAAACCGGAATGGTGAACTTTCATAGCATCGTACAGCCACCATTCCCTCTCCCCCACCGGCGCGTCGGCCGTAGGATCGCATGGAAAATCGGACCGTCTGTCCCCCGCTTTACTCGGAGGACTTGGGAACGGAATGATCTGCTCAGTCTTGCGCGTGATAAGTTTCTTTGCACAGCGGAGGGGTGGGCCGGAGTCCTACTGAAGAACCTCCCCCCCCCCCCCCCGCCCCCCTTCGAAACTATAGAGGAGGGGGCGGGGCTGGGCCCCTATCTCCTGGCTACGAGCCTGCATTGCTCCCTAAAGGGTATGCTATGCCCCGAACGTCGACACCTGTGTTCGAAACGAAGTGCGCTGTAATCGGTGCGGTGATGCGCATATGCATACCATAAGCCTGCGGGGATGAGCAACACGTGCCTGTAGCTTTTCTGAGTCATAGGAGCCCATATGTAATGTCTATAATATGTTATCAGAACAGACAGCCAACACTGCAACCACAATTGACGTTAGACAAGCACCACAGCGGATGTTAGGCAAGGGTCACGACTGCTACTCACGCAATACATTTACATTACGATCTGTGCCGCGCGGTTGCAAGCTGAGGGTCATTGCAGCACGTTTTTCTGCCACGTTGAAATCGCCATAGCAAACGATATGTCTCTTTCTTTAACCCATGCAATGTGCATTGTAAAATTACCCGCCTTGGTGTCTCGCTGCTAATATCGAGGGCGTGGGTTAATAATAATATAGTAATTGTTGGGGTTTTTGCATCGTAAAACCACAATATGATTATGAGGGACGCCGCAGTAGAGGGCTCCGGAAATATTGATGATCTGGTATTCTTTAACGTGCAAGTAATTTAAGTACACGGGCCTCAAGCGTTTCGCATCCATCGAAATGCGGCCGCTGCGGTCGGTATTCGATCCCGCGACCTTCGTGTCAGCAGTCGAGCACCCATAACCACTAGACCGCCGTAGTCGGTGCCACGGTGGTTAAATTTCAACGCGGACGAAAGGGAAAGAACACCAGTATGCTCAAATTTAGGTGCTGTTGAAGAACCCTGCCGAAATTAATCCGGTCTCTCCGACAACGGCGTGCCTTATAATCATACTGCGGTTCTCGCACACAATACTGCAACAAGCGTTATTATTGTTGTTGAAACACTTTCAATGCCTATTTTCTCTGTTCTTGGGTTTCACCCGTGGCGCACATCTGTATGCCACGGGCCGTGGTATGCGGGTATGCGGCATAAGTGACATGGAGAAAGGGTTTCACGAGCTACTCGACAGGATGCCACGTTATTCATGTCGTGACCTGTGAGTCGTATTCGTCATACACTCATGTCCTCCTATGCCACTTTCGGTATATACCAAGCTACGGAGACGACCAGGAGAGCACTCAGACGTATGCGGCTAGAGACAGACAGACAGACAGACAGACAGACAGCCATGCTAGAAGATAGATAGATAGATAGAGAGATAGATAGATAGATAGAAGATCGATAGATAGATACGATAGATAGATAGTAGATAGATAGATAGATAGATAGATAGATAGAATGATAGATAGATAGATAGATAGAATGATAGCGAGATAGATAGTTAGATAGTAGATAGATAGAGAGATAGATATCGCTAGATAGAAGATAGTAGATAGATAGATAGATAGGAGATAGATAGAAATAGATAGAAACGCTGAAAAATCTTTGGTTCGCTAAGGAAATGCGATGATGGGGTGCAATCTGCCCTGCCCAAATGAGTGAGGAAGTTGGCAACGACTGCATGTCATGATCACAGCAACCATGTTGAAACTATGACCTCCTAAGCCAAGCCATAGAAGCGGGAAACGGATGTATTATTGCAGGCATTTAAGAACAGCTGGTCAGCACAAAAATTATGGTTATTGACTTAATTGGTGCTCAACGTGATCCTCTTCGGTGGTGGTGTCACCGGATGAGATCTCGTGTGTGTGTTGTCTGTCTCTAATTTCTTGCTTTTCTGTACCTTCTCCCACAGTACAGGGCAGCAAACCAGATTTTTCGTTATGGTTGATATCGCGGTCTTGTTTTTCATCTTGCAAGCGACCTAATCGCTTCAATCTTCCGTACCAAAATTATGTCGGAAGAGTGTGTTGGTGCCACTACACCAGAAATGCAGGGCGTTACTTATATATATATCAGGACCAGGGGTCCCCGAAACCTCGCAATCACCTACCCAGTGCCTTCGCTTACATGTACTCACGAAACTGGTTGAGTCACACTTCAAAGCGTTATCAATCGAGTAACGGATGCACTTGAACTCATACATTGCGCACAGCTACGAAATTGAAATGAAAAACGCTAAGTGTCAGTTGGAGGTTATCAGAAAACGTCCACTCTGGGTGATTAGAAGCCATACTTTGCGGATGCATTAGGCGCCACCATCTTGGGTTGTGAAACGTTGTCACTTTGCATCAGTGGCGTATCCGGGGGGTGGAGGGGCATATCGGGCCCGTGCCCCCCCCCCCCCCCCTCCCTAGAAAAATGTCTGCCTACGCCACTGCTTTGCATTCGCCTTTCCCCGACTTCATTACCTCTTCCTTTTTTGGTAAGCTGAGACCAAGTGAATTAAGTGATACTAAGTAAAGAAAAACAACTGATTGCAGCTCTTGATGAAGACAAGCACTTCTGGCGAAATCATAGGCGTGCGCAAAGGGAGGCATCGCTGCGGTGAAACATCGCATCGCCTCCCCCCCCCCCCCCCCCCCACCTCCCCCCTTGACGAATACAGAGACCAAGTATTGACATATTTTCATCGCTCTTGCAGGCTCGCTTGAAGAGGAAAGGAAACTCGGGCACAGGTCTGCGACGTTTACATGTTGAAGTACCGGCCGTGACAAATCTCGTTGGCTAAGGTGTCTCGCAAGCAGTACAAGATCGCGAGGGAGCGGGTTCGATTCCCAGCCACGGTGGCCGCACTACAAAAACACTCATGCGCTTAGACTTAGGTACATGCGTTAAAGAACACCAGGTGGTCAAAGTTAATCCAGAATGTTCTACTGCGGCGCACCTCATTCACGTCATGGTTCTGGCACGGTCAACCCCAGAGTTTTAGAACATAGTGAACTAAGTGCCGTCAGCCGTAACGTCTGATTAGAAAAAAAAAAATATATATATATATAATAACAGCAGCGAGTAGTTTCCGTTGGTTTAAAAGTTAACCGGGTGTCACTGACAACCAGAGAGAGATAGACAATAAAGTATTTATTTGGTCTTTCAAATGTCAAGAAAGGGAACTCGACAGTGGCGTCACGCTATTGGTAGAGTTGAAAAAAACAAGCGATGTTTCTCCACTAATCAATGTGCGCTACTACTCTTTTCTGATCGACGAAATCGACACCATCGACACGCACATGCATAGACGCCCATGAATAACTGCGGTACTATACACTCTAGCAATACACTCAGTCTTGACTGCGCCTAGAAAATGTTTTTGCCTCGACATATGTAATACGAGACTCTGACCAATTTGACGAGACAAATGTCATTGAGAAAACGGCATGCTTTGAGTTACGCGTAGGTGTGCGAAGGATAGAAAGCGGTTTGCAGCAGACGACAAAACGGGGGCAAAAAAATGCAGTAAGCGACTCAAGGCTGCGGTCAGTGCTGGCGAAACAAGTCCACAAGGCATGCGATATCTATGAGTGCTACATACGAAAGTCTTCAAACGATACGAAGTCGTTCACGAGGGGCGGGAACGCGGGTCCTAGAAACCCTCGTGCGAGAGCACTGTGTAGTCGAGTTTAGGGCACAGAAATCGTCGTCACCGAAAGGGAATGGGAGTCACTTCGAACGGCACTGACGAGCTACGTCGCTATGCTGAATTCGTTTCAATACACACTGTCAGCTGCTTTCGGGCGATCAAAAAGAGCAGATAAAAGGATTGCAGGCAAGGGCGTAACTTCTCGAGAGAAAGCGCGTGCAAGCATAGTGCGAGAAAAAGCGAGTGCGTGTTTGGTGTGCGAACGCTCAAGGTGTCAGCAACCCGCTGTGTATAAGATGGCGCTGCAATCGCTCGCGTTAGAAATGGCGGTTTTGGTTTTGCATGTCTGGTGCACTTGCACCGGAATGACAGCGGCTGCTCCAGCTGCTAGCTAGCACACAGGGGGAAAGTCGTGAAGCGTTCCGTTTTTTTTTCGTACCCTTCAACGTGAAAAAAATTCTAGTGGGCAACGAGCTTTCTTTTTATTTATTTGAAAGCTTGCAACGAAAGTCTGGATCGCACAAAAAACTTCTCCATGGTCTCCTGCGGGGAAAATATCAGTTCACGCGAAGCTTGAGAATAAAGCAAGAAAATTGCCGCTCAGACGTCACACAACACAAGCATCCGAGGATAGAAAAGATCCGGTAGATCCTACGCATTGGAGGAATTGGTGTCATGCGAAAAAGTCAGCAAGGAACTGGCTGTGGTACATAAACGAACATTATCAAGCACTAGCCAACATTTCGTTGACAGTTAGTGAACATTATCCAGTGTTAGCCAGCAGTTGGTCGCTACCAGCAAACATCCGCATGCCCTAGCCGGCTCTAAGTAAAGCCCCTCCATGCATTTTCCGCCGGCTAGGTAGACGCAGGAGACACGATGGAGGGGCTTTAGCTTTAAGCAAACATCAGGTAGAGCTTATGAACAGTTAGCCAACACAAGGTTGTTTAATCTACACTACAAAAACCAACAGTTTGTCAACCCGTGTCGGTTGTATAGGGGTAAATGCGCTATATTCCCTTGCATGTGTTATCACGTTAGGTGATTCCTATTTTGTCGTCCTTCTCTGCCGCATGTGGCTTGGGGTGTCTTTTGCGAACGCCTTTGCTTGCCGCACCGGAATGACAGCAGTGCTGCATGTGACCATCGCGGTAATGACGAAACAATTGAACATATTTTATGTCAGTGCCCTCAGTACAGCTCTGAGAGACAGTCCCTCTCATCAGTGTTTGCTCGCCTCGACGACCAGCCGCTCTCTGAGCAGTCAATCTTGGAATGCCGGAAAGATCGAGCTTCACGCCAGAAAGCAACGAAGGCGCTGATGAAGTTTCTGCGAGCGACCCGCCTCGTTGAACGATTGTGACACTCCTGTGTGTGTGTGTTTGTGCTTCCCTCCCTCCCTATCCCATTCCTTTATTTCTTGCTTTTCTGTCTCCCCTTACCCCTTCCCCAGTGCAGGGTAGCAAACCAGATATGTTTTCTGGTTAACCTCCCTGCCTTTCCGCATTACATCTCTCTCTCTCTTGTCGTGTGAGGTGAGAGTGCTGCAGTACTGTAGCTCATGAGCACAGTCGAGTGGTTTTATTTCATATTTCTCGGGCTTTCTTTACACGCCGGAAAAAAAAAATCACCACGCAGCATGTACGTTGCCACAAAAAATTACATCATTCGTTTTGGAATGCCCTCTACAATGGAACGAAACGCACTTGGCCCTAAAGTGAATACTGAAAACTTTGCGCAATTGATCCCCGTTTATTAACTAAATAAGCGCAATATAAAAATACCCTAACGAAGCACCACATGACGGCCTGTCACATGTCGTCGGTTTCATTCAGTCGCGGTTAAGCACGTTTTCAAAATTCCTTAGTTCTTGTTAGGGGAAATCACCCTGTACATGGTCTTAAGCTCCTCAGCTTTCCCTTTGATGCCGGAAATAAACGGTCGGAAAGACATGTCGATACGCCTTTTGATACCGATACTTCTCTATTTGAAAATGTCACATACGACGTTGCACAGCGACCGCCCATTGTCGACATCCCTGCGCCTGGCGGAAGTGACGTAGGCTATTGGCACCTTCACCAGTGTCACTCCGCCATATTCAGGCAGCAGCTCCGCCTTTTTGCCCACACGTAATTTCCTCTAGCTTTCGCGGGGTCATTGCACTTCAATGCTTTTCCTTTCGCTCTCTTCCCCGAGACACAAGTGTTTTCACCTCACGCGGCGGAGGACTTGTTTTTTTTTTTTTACCCGTTAATAAACGTCAGTCTAAATTTATGTCATCGAACTGTCGGGGCGCAAACGTCTTTTCCCCTGCTCAACCAAACATCAGGCGCAAGATTTTTCGCGACGTCAAAGCCCAGTGACAGATCTGCTGACGTAAGTAGTCAATAACGCTAGGCATAGTGACGATGGTCCCACGGTAATAATAATAATTAATAATTGTTGGGGTTCAACTTCCCAAAACCGCCATCTCATTATGAGGGACGTCGTAATGGAGGGCTCCGGAAATTTCAACCACCTGGAGTTCTATAACGTGCACCTAAATCCAAGTACACGGGCCTCAAGTATTACTGCCTCTATCGAAAATGTGGCCGCCACGGCCGGGATTTGATCCCGCGACCTTCGGGTCAGCAGTCGAGCACCATAACCACTATAGACCACCGTGGCGTGTTAGAACATCCGCGTAGCAAGTCAAAAGTTAAGAAAATCCAGTCTCTGGCCGGGCCTTTTGTTCTGGACCGCATCACATTTGTTCAAAAAAGTTACAAACAGCTATTTTTAACGGTAGGTAGCCCTTTCATGCATAAATCTGCTCTCGATTATGGGAGTCATCCATTTTAGATGCGAAGCATCTCTTACTCGTGGGTATGTCCCGCGTCGTTGGCGTCCGCACTCACACTACGCATGCGCAACTCTCCTCCTTCCCTATCTCCAACAGCTGCGCGTTACTCTCTCCACTTCTCTACCAGCACCTGCTTGCGCTTCTCCTGCGTTCTCGCTTCTGCTCTCGAGGCGCATGCGCTACTCTCCTCCTCTAGTCTCCTCACCTTCAAGTGTGAATATAAAGCGGGTAGAGCGCTGCGCGCGTTCAGTCCAGCGCTTGCTTCGGTTGACTCTTCTGAAATGCGGGCTCGACATGCCGAAATTCTCTCCTGCGCAACGCCGCGATGAGCGCCAGCGCATGCGCGTCCCCCCCTCTCTCTTCTCTCCTACGCTGCCCCCCTCTCGCGCACCTGTCGACAGCGTTCCCCGCTCGCCCTGTACAGGCTAGAGGGAAGACACGACGCGCGTAGTGTTCCTCTTCGCGTTCCACGACGCGAGGTCGTAGCATGCCCAACGAACGCCAACGGAACGCGATCGTGCAAGTGCTCCGGCTTCGCATCGCCTCATGGTCCCCTTTAGCGGGAGATGGTGTAAAATTTCAAGAAGGCAAATTTATCGAAGTGGCCGGACATTTCCAACACGCACGTACGCTGCGCCTGAGCGTCGATTGTTTTCACATAGCCGAAGTCTATCATAGTTTAAACAGTGGCGTCGATATACACGTTCGCGGACACAACTAAACTCACTAAAATTTGCTTAAATGGCCCGTAAACCACTCCGAGTTCAAATACAAAGAGTATCTTTCTCGCCTGCACTACCCTTCCTACAGGCGCTCGCTCCGCGTGAATGATGTCAGCACTAAGCGTTCAACCTATCAGGATTTCGCACTCTTTGGCTACACGCTGTTGTCTCCGCTTGGGCAGTCGAAAGTGCATAAAACTATGCGAAATTAGTGGATCGCGCATGATAGCCATGCGAGAAAGGGCAGAACGCGCATGCGACTGCGTGGCAAAGCCAGGTATAGGAGACAATTCACGACTGATTTTCCTCGTATATGCACTCTTAAAAAGAAAGTTAGTAAACAGTTAGTAAACGCATGTATTTACTAGCTTCGAGCGCATTTTACTACCATCACAAGATCCCTTTACTAAACAGCAGCTATTGGCCTGGTGTGCGACCGATGGCGGCGCTGCGAACGGCGCCTGTATGACGTCAGAGTGGGGATTCGCGCGCTTTCGTCTGCTACGTAGGCCCAGCGCCGTGTTTAAACCACCGTTGTGGTAAATCTGATCAAAAAAGCAGTTCAATTGGTTATCTTGCGTATGGTCGCTACTGACGCTGTTCGAACAACCGTGGGTCTGCTTTTAACGTTCATTTATAACCACAGCTCTTTGTTTCTTAGAACTGCGGCCGCTTGTCTCCACGGCGAGTGCTGCGCGATGGTGATGTACTGCTCTGTACCTCATTGTACTTCGTCCACTCGTGAAAAGCTTTGACAACTATCCTAAGGACCCAAAGTTGAAGAAGAAGTGGATAGTCAAGCTCAGAATGGGAAAGCGCCCCACGCCTTTCATCGACCGTGTGCAGCAAGCACTTCGCGGACAGTGACTTCTGCTACCCACCGTACGCGGCACTCTTAGGTAAGCTTGTGACCGCGTTTAAGCGCCTCGCCAATACTTAATAGGCGACTTACACCAGGTGCGGTGCCGTCCCACAACCTGCCGCGAAGGTCCCTACACAAGGAGCAGACGACGCGGCCTCCGAATCTCCTCGCAGGAAAGCGCGCCTCGTGAGCTCAGCTGAGCGGCGCAGGATATCCGAGACTATCGGCTGCGTTTGGATGGTGTACATACGTATTTTACTTATGAAGTCAAGCGGTAGCCTAAATTCATAAGCGAAACCTGTTGCCGCTGTTTAGTGCACATTCTCTAAAAGTTTTCACCTGAGGCAGTGTCGACACTTTTTACTTGCCTTTCCGCGTTAATCTCTGTGGCCCTGTGCGTAGTATTGGCCTCGAGGAGTTACGGAGTCGCCCTCTATCGGACGCGCCTCGATTGCGTGGTAGGCAGGATACCGCCGGCGCGCTCCCCATAGGTTTTGCTGTCGGCGCTCTACAAAAACACCTCGCGGAAGCCCTCCAGGGCATTTATGTAAGTACTTTCGAAATGAACTGTGTTCTTTACTGTCACAATAATCATTTTCGACGAACTGAAAGCACAAGATAGTCTACAGTCGCTGTCTCTTTGCAGAAAACCGAGCACCCGCTTCACGCTGTCACCGCGTTGGAGACCCCTGAACCGGCTTCTTGCGTGAAAGGTAGTCACTCGCTGAGTGCAAACTATGTGAAATATCTCGTTAGAGTAGACTGCCTGTATAACCAAACGGAGCATAACAGAAAGAAGCCTCAGGCCAGCGATCGCACGGGTTCGCGACGACTGACGGTGGCCTCTGCATGTATGAGCGTCTGCAATGTATGTTCGTACTGATGGTTTCGCTTTTGCTACGAGCGGCGTTTTGGCACCGCGCTGCGAACTTTAGGCCGCAAAATATGAGAAATTTGTGAGTAAACAAACTACTGTTGCGCGGACGCTATCAGAGCAGTTCAAGAACAATTTCCTTACAACTGCGGCTTCGGTGCGAATGGCAACTTTGTGATCTGCCGTCCCGACGATTCAGTGTTTTTTTTTCTTTTTCGGTCTAAATTCGGGTACGTTTCAATGTCATTTGACAAGTTTTCTCGCACTGCGTATTGATCGGTCTTCTCAGCGGGCAAATGCCGCTGCTTCTGTTTCTTTATTCAGCGCATTCGTTTAGCTTGGTGCTCACACAAAACGTGCAGGCAGGCAGGCAAAGAACTTTATTATTATCCGGAGGCGGCGCTCGACCCCCCTTTAGGGGGTGACACCGGTGGGCCACTCCCACGACGGGACGGGAGGTTAAACTCCACGGCCATGTCGCGGGCCCTCTGGATGGGCCCTAAGCTGGTCTCCTTTGTCTTGGCTAGTGAGCAGATGGTTCCAGTCCGCCTCCGTAGAGGGAGACTCGCTGCTCCCGAATGCACTTTACAACACAAAACGTGAGCAAATGCGACGCCTTTTTTTAATGCTCCTTAATTATCGTTCCGTTTGCATTCCAGTGAACTTGCCGCTCTCTGTCATCAACAAATTCATAGACCAAAGCTTCACCAGTTCGAGATTGCTGGTGGAAGGAGAACCAGTTCCTACGAGACCGAGCATGTAGTAGCATGCGACGCCTAGGAAAAGAAAGGAAATACAGTAACGTTTGCCGGACTTGTTCTGCAAACATCGGACTGTGAACTAGGACCCACATGAACTTGAAATAGCGGGGAATAAAATAGAAGGTATTGCAGCAACCAGCAGCCGCAAAACAGGATATTAATTATTTGGCGTGTACCCCAGCAATTTTGGCAGCAGTGTCGTGTCTAACGCCAACAGGGTGGCAACTTTCCCACGTAAATAAATGAGGCTCCAAGAAAATACATGGGGTTGGCCGGTGGGACGATCACGGAGGCAATGCAAAATTTATGTAGCCTATGAAGCAATGCATGCCTCATCAAATGGGAAGGTTGCCGTCGGCGTCCCGCGTCGGCGGCGTCAACACAAGTGATGCAAAAAATAATCGTCACGTGATGGTGTCACCATATGACGTCATCATGACGTCACAGATCGCCAAAATATGTAGCGTCATTATGACGTCACATAATGTGACGTCACATGATGACGTATTCACACGTAATGGTCGCTTTGCATTGCCTCCGTGATCGGTCACGGAGGCCGTGCAAAAACCGCGTTAGGTGCAGAACGCTTTTGGAGGGGGGCGCGGGAGAATCAATACATCGACTGACAAGAAGATGGCCTTCGCCTTCTAGTTATCTTTAGCGAATGCATAAGGGACCCTGTGCGTTTTTTAATTCAACGTATCTAAACAATGACTTGCGCATCTGCAGCCGATTTTGTGGACACTGAGCACGGGGGCCGACGATCAAGAGGTCGCATTGGATGGTTCTGAGATGGCATCGCACGT
Organism: Rhipicephalus sanguineus; assembly: GCF_013339695.2. Taxonomy (NCBI): domain Eukaryota; kingdom Metazoa; phylum Arthropoda; class Arachnida; order Ixodida; family Ixodidae; genus Rhipicephalus; species Rhipicephalus sanguineus. Next base: position 62,879,055 of record NC_051185.1, on the reverse strand, counting down.
GATAAAAGGTAGCGCTTTTACCATCCTGTGGCAGATAAGCATCATTTGCCGGCGGGAAGCGCGCGCGAGCCGTCTCAGTGCGCGCTGTCTGCTACTCACCGAACATCGCACGCCCGACGCAGTAACAAAAGTCTTCGTCGCGGAAGTGCTTGTTGCACACAAGACTCGTAGCGGATGGCTACTTGCCGGTTCTTAGCTTTACAACCCCGCGGTTACCAGTGCAGGCTGACACTGGGCCCCTTTGCGTAAGCGCGGCACTGCGGCACCGAGCGGTAGAGCCCCATGTTCGTCGCATTCGGAGGCAGCCACTCTATTACAATGGTTTCAATTGAGTAGAAAATGAGAGAAAACTTCCGAATTTGAACAGACCGCAGCGCATGTGGGACTTGAAACTCGTTTTCAAAGCACGCGGCAGTGAGCCACAAGCAGCCGACGCGGCCGCTGAGACCACGTGATCCTGCCAAGCACGTCACGCCGACGGTGGCGCCGGCGTTTCCAGTGGTGGGCCTCGAGGCCAATAATCAGTGATTAACTATTTGTTATATTCTAAATACCCCATGCGACGGCCCTGTGCGGAGTTAATATGAACTACGACGTAATATCGTTGTCATTGAACCAACATTACAAGACAAACTGCGATCATGGGCATCGGCAGGGGGGTGTCAACAAGGCGGCACTTGCGCACTTGTTTGCAGGACGAGAGCTGCGACGGTGATGCGATCTCCGTTGATTGCCTCGACCGCGCATTCAACAACGTGGCCTGCGTCGTACACCGCCTCGCCCTCGATGAGGCACCGCGACCTTTCACAAGCTTTACCTACATACTTGTAGTTGCTGGAGAACGACACGCTTACTGAAATATCGAAAGAAACACCCAAACTAATAAGTATCGTACGGCGTAAACAATGATAACGAGCGAGAACACTCACACATAGTTTCACTTTCTTACCAGCAATGCGGTCGGTGGCATCGGCGCACTCGTCGGCCATCCGGGGATTTCTTGGCCCTGTCGATTGGGCCTCAACTAAAACAAGTTCAAGATTACACTCGAAAACATTCGTTGCAGGCGTTAGTTGACCGTCGCGAGGCTGTTCGTTCGACAAAGTTCCCGCCTGAAGCAGACGATCCGCATACAGGAGCAGCGGCTGCTGCAGCGCGGTTGAGAGCGGAGTCCCCGCTCCGACGTCACACGCGAGAGGGCGCCACTCCAAGATCTCGAGGCCAATAGTAAAGCTAGTAAATTTTGGCGTTACTAACCAGGGAAGCTTTCTTAGTGTTTTTCACTAAGTAACTGAGCCACCAATGTTGCCACATGCTTCAATGATGCTGTAGTATATTATTCCATAACTGTGACCGTCTTATGCACAATTTAGACAATCTTTCATTTTCTTGCTTACGTTGTAATAACACTTTTGTGGTACGCGATGGCGCACATATATTCAAATAGTGCGGCCCAAGATAGTGGGTAGAAAACATCGATTATTCTTCTAAATTATATGGCTGCTAACCGGTACACGGTGTGCTATACCAAAGTAAGAGCATAAATATTATCATTCAAGCTGCTGTTAGCGTAGATATAGGGTGCATAGAAGGCTTCATATTCTCTGTATTCGTGAGTGTGTGTTCACGTTTGTGGTCCGTCCATGCAGGTACGTTGCCGTGATGTGTACTTACCACAGGAATTACTTGAAATAATTAGCGTTTATCAGTTAGTGTAAGAGGACAATGCCGTGGCATTTCGTTTTTTTTATTTCATCTTATATGAGCTCGCTTTTGTAATAGAATCAACTTGACGTGGCAATGCACACTCACACAAAAACTAAAGACTAATCCCTAGTTGGGTAATTGTAGTTCACTATAATTTTAGCACGATTACTAAGTTGCTAGTATGGTTACTAACAACTTAGTGACGTATTAACCATTCGATTTAGTACTATTCACTTACTAAGCAGGTAGCGAATTTCACTCAGCTGCATTCAACTACCTTGACTTACTAAGAGGTTAGTGCTTTGCGAAGTGAAACGATGCAAAGCACTATGCAGACGAATGACACAAGATGCAGATGACACAAGAACACGAATCGGACAAGCATTAGCGCAAGGTCCTTGTCCGTTTCGTGTTCTTGTGTCATTCGTCTCAGTTCACATATGCAGCGCATCGTTTCACTTCGCAGTGCCTTACCAACTAGCCCCAGTGGAAGCACTACTAGAGGTTAGTGCTTTTTTGGTGAACATGCCGACTAAAGTCCCTGTTAGTAACAGGGACTTTAGTAACCGCTACTACCCTCGCCGTTACAAACGCAATTATTAGCGGTTACTATCCTTATTAGCAGTTACTGCCGCATTTCTGTGTTTAGAACAAAAGACGAACGATTCAGAGCACTGGTGTAGCCAGGAGGGTGGTCTGGGGGGTTCATTCACCCCTCTCACCCCCAAAATTTTCACATTTCGTGTGTGTAATATTATATATATGCGCACACATACGAACACACGCATGAACATACATAAAAGGGGGGCAGACCCCCTCCCCCCACCTCCGCGCCCGAAAAAAATCCTGTCTAAGCCCCTGATTGGCTCCGTTGTGTTCAGCTGTCCCTGAAACAAAGGAATTGGACAAACGAAGGTGAGGAAAAGACACTTTTCTTTATTACAGGATGCCTTGAGGTCGGGCCGCGTCCTTGGCCCAATACTTGACCTTTTGCTGAGACTGCATGCACATGTTCAGTATACTTTGGGCCTACGTAGGTGTCATTGAAAGACGTGCACCAGATGGCGAAGGAAAGATAGAGAGAGAGAGAATAAGGATAAAAGAAAGCCAGGGAGGATAAAAAGGGTAGAACCAGGTTGGCTACGCTCTACCGGGGAAAGAGGAGAAGTGTTTGAGAAGGGAAAGACTGACCATGGCACCCGACCAGCCACAGAAGGTGGCGGCATTTCCTCCTCAAAGGCGGATGAACACAAGCCTGCACCAATGGGCGCGCACTCGGGACTGACGTCATGAGCGGAACGGCCGGTGGCTCCGCCTTCGGGGAACATCGGCGCGTGCACGAGCGGGACTATTTCTTTCGTAGCTGAGGCGATCGGCTGCTGCGCTTCGGTCGTCTGGGCGGGGCCTCTCCTGTCTTCTTAAGTTGTATCCGACTATAGTGGTCATGGGGCTCGACTGCTGACCCGAAGGTCGCGGGATGAAATCCCGGCAGCGGCGGCCGCATTTTCGATGAAGGCGAAAATGCATGAGGCCCGTGTACTTAGATTTAGGTGCACGTTAAAGAAGCCCAGGTGGACGAAATTTCCGCAGCCATCCACTACGGCATCCTTCATAATTATATTGTGGTTTTGGGACGTTAAACCCCAATAATTAATAAATGTTATTGTTACCATGGGACCGCGCCTCCCAGTTGCGAAAGGCAGGGAAAGCGCTGCTGCAATTTCTGAAGGCCACGGGACTGATTGACCATGATAAACCACAGCGCAACTACCGAGACAATGACGGTAAGAAGGACGAAGCAAGGGGCTGACTTACAACTCGTTTATTTTCTTCAGAAACGTGCATATATGAGCGGCACCGAAGAAGAAAATAGAACACGAAAACAGCAACCACCACAACAACGACGACAACAACAACAAAAACAAAAGAACCAGGAAACAACGTGATAAACCAGCAAAAGATGAAGCCAAGCCATTGACCGTTATCGACCCATGCTCCGTTAAGATAGTTTAACTCTTTCTTGGTGATATGCTATTGACGAAACGCTTACGCATTGATCGACCGTCTGTGCCGTGGAGCACAGAACTGTCACTACGTCCACGGTAATGTAATAACAATAACATCTGGGGTTTTACGTGCCATCACAACGATATGATTATGAGGCACGCCGTAGTGGAGGGCTCCGGAAATTTCGACCATCTGGTGTTCTTTTAACGTGCACTGACATCACACCGTACACGGCATCTAACATTACGCCTCCATGGAAATGTGACCGCCGACACCGGAATTGAACCCGCGACTTTAGGGTCAGCAGCCGAGTTCGTGGCAACAAAAAATATTACGGAGAGGATATTTAGCGAGACGCACGATATCAAGAGATAAAGAAAGTGACGGCGAGTCAGGTTTTTCTTCACCTCTTCTGGAGATAATAATTTCTGGTGTCTTACGTGTCATCGCGCCGTAGTCGGGGACTCTGGATTAATTTTGACCACACGGGGATTTTCACATGCACCTAAATTGAAGTACACGGGTGTTGTTCTCATTTCGCCGCCCTCAATATGCGGCCACTGTCACAGGGAATCGAACCAACGTCCTCGGGGTCACCAGTGAGACAGTTTAGCGTATACAAGCTACCACGGCCGGTGCTTTCGGAAACGAACGTTTAATCGAGGTTATAAGCACTCGTATACTGCGCTGTCTGCCTCCGTGTTTGTTTAACTTTTAGCACTAGAATTTGAAAAACGTTTTTAGCATGTTTCCAGAGCACAACTTCGTCCTCCCTAAATATAGAAAAAAATAATTTAAAAAAAATGTTCAACAGCCCTTTTCGCATGACTGCACCACAGGTTTACACTAGTGGTCGGTAAGCTTGTCTTCGCTTTAAAGAAAAACTATTCCATAAATACGGGTATAGCCAGCGCTTTTAAAATGGCACCGATAGCATTCGGAATGTCAGGCATGACGTTATTCGGATTTTCACAAAGCCAACGTGCTCTGAAATATTTGCTGACGTCAAGAGCGAGTGACGCTGCGTAAATGACGGAGAAACGTTCGCAGGAGTGCTTCTCGCAAATAGACAGCAACGCTGCGTGCATTCCCACCCAGTGTTTACGCCAGGAATAATAATACGAAGAGACGAAGGTAATGTCCTTGACGATTAGGATTGTTCCTAACGTGAATTAAGGTAACAACAAAAAAAGAAAGCACGGTGAGTCAGAGCGCTTATATTTGAACATATGGTCGAAAAATCTCACACGTATATACTGCTGATACTGCTGTTAGTGACACGTGTGTAGAGTGTTTTTTTTCGTGTCTTTTCGCAGCAGTGATTTCATAAAGGCAGATTTGTCGAGAGGCTCATTTGTCGAGAGGCTAGTGTTTTTCTCAGCATAATAAGGAGTGCTTCAGTGTCGGTCGTGTTTCCGTACAGCTGAAGTCAGACTCACAGAGGAGCCGGTGTTGTTTATACATTTGTGCACACAACTAAACTCGCATTTAGCCTTAATGAGTTCTTCAATTGACGAGGAGGCTCTAGAGCCAACGATAGCGGCGAGCAAGGTAGGTGGTTATCCTGATTTCTGGAATGTTAAAAACGCTGGTTAACCGTTATGACTTCGAAGGTTCGCGATGGAGTTTGCGTGGGGGTATAGGATACGAGGAATACAACAGAAAACAAAAAGGGAGTAACAGGGCATTACGCGCTGCTACCGGTTAAAGACGAAAGGAAACTTTAGTAATGATGGAAGTTTAGTTTAAATTTAGTGATGAAGGAAATTTAGTAGTGATGGAGGAAACAAAGAGAACATAAGCGCTTCGCCAGTGCTAACTTAATGCACGGTCCATTTAGTGGTGATGCATTACGGAATAATATAACGTTACGTATATGTAGTGACGGACGAACGCAGAAGTCGAAAGAGGTTAGGTTTTCCTCAAGCCCGAACCAAAAGCACGCGCTGTAACGCGTCAGCGCGCGTAGCTCGGCGTCGCTTCGCGTTCGTAGGGGGGGGGGGGGGAGGGAGAGAGAGAGAGAGCGCAGCGACACGTTTCACGAGTTGCCACGCGTCGCCGCGCGTCATCGTGGAAAAAGCAACCGAAACATTTGCCACTTAATGCATTTCCCTGTATAGCTGCTCACGCGGCTTCATGAAAAAAAAAAATGGCTACAATTTGGTTCTGTCACAAAATGAGCCCTAATTGATCAAGCGTGTCGCTTCCGCAAAGCCGAGCAGAGTCGCAAACCTCTCGCGAGATGGGGACACATTTTCTCTTCTCGAAGCACGGGCGTAAATCACGGGGGGGTCAGGGGGGTCCTGACTCCCCTTGGATTCAGGCTGGGGGGGGGACCCCCCTTGCAGAAAAGTTATCTTCCAAACTCCATATATTTGAATTGCTTGAGAGTTAAGTATAGTGCAAACAACTTTTTTTGTTAATGCCTGTTTATTTGGTAGTGTGTGCATAGGCCTGTGTTCAATACCCTTCAACTATGTGAGACTATTGAAATCGCGAATGCCGCTTGACCGCTTTTGGAGAAGACTCAATAGAACAATGCAATTACATGAGCTGAAAACCCATGCTCGTTTTTCTTTAAATTTTGTTTCAAAGCATAATTTTAATATTTATACAAATAAAAATGAAAACAAAATGGCCGCTGTGGCAAGATGTGTGTCCCCCGTTGTGATTTAACTGGATTTACGCCACTGCATCGAAGACTGAGAAAACCAATTGCATGTATTAACACACGCGCCACCAGAAGAGAAATGTTAATCGTGTTGGCGAAACTATAGGCGCTGTACGACGAGCTCGCACTGGATCGCGAATGGCATCGAGGCTTCCGCCTAACAAGGCCTAACGTACCCACCAGCGTAGCCATAAGTGAATGCAACCGGTTATTTTTTATTGCGATAGCAATTATATGGACAGTCTCGGCTGGATTTTGCCGTCGCCGCCGTCATGCACCGTATATATATAAATATATATATATATATATCAAAGTCCCAAATAATAATTCAGAAAAATGCTTCCGAAACACGGAATCGAACCAGCGACCTCTTGCTCCGCAGCGCGTGACGACCACTACGCCAGAAAGCGCAGGTCCTTCAGGAAGCTAACGGCGAGCATTATATACACACTCTTTACCGCTGGCAGGACTCGGAGACGGCAGGCGCTTATAAGCGTTTCTTCTTTACCAGCGAGATGGCGCGAGGAGCGCGACGGGCGGATTTAAAAGTCGTCGGCGAGCTCGCTCGCTTCTTCTTATATTTGCGCAGGGAGAACCTTGCCCTTCCGCTGTCTGCTCACGCGGTTTTCTCGTGGTGAGGAGAAGAGGGATGTTTCGAGCTTTCACCGTGATGTCCGCGCTCATGTTACGGAGCGTACGAAAGTCACTCGAGCTCAAGGGACGCTGCTAAAGGAACAAACCGAAGATGAGCGCGAACTATCAAGTGTCACAGCTCGACACTTGAAGCACGCTAGTTTCCTTCGCTGCTTCGGCCGCCTTTGCAACAGGAGCGCTGTTCAAACTGAGAGTATCCATTGGCGAGCCTCACTTCGTATAGCATTAGTTTCTTGCTATCGCATTCATTGCTTCGCCCTTCCGGCGAAACTGTGCCTTTTTTTTTTACCAAACAAATCAACTTATTTGTTCTCAAAAGTTTGAGTATCTTCGTTCCCAGTGACACTGTCAAGAGCGTTGCAGGCCTTGTCAGGCCATGTGCTCAGTATAGAGAAGCCAGTCCGAAGAGCAGCCGCCGTACCACCGATGGCCCCAACGCATGTCTGACAGACATCTTCCCCAACATTTTTTTTACATATGCTGTGACTTTTTTTGTGTTCATTCAAGTCTTCGCTGCATCGCGATTTCCATCATCTGCAAATGACATTATATCGTGCCGTGGAGCAGCTCACGGCACCTTATGTCATTTTATGTCTCGAATGTCATATATATACAAATAACGCTGAACCTTCTCGTGCGACGTGGCAACGAAAAGCGTTAAGCGAAATGTCAGAGAGGCGGTTTATTGTATAGTAGCCATGGAAAAAAAACGGCTCTGGGCAACTATACCGAAAGGGCAAAGACGAAGTAAGGAGGACGACATTTTAAAATAATTCAAAGGGAAGCGCTTTAATGATTATTTGAAGCGAGGTCTCGTTCCCTTAGAGCGTGTATAGTTATAAAGCGAAATTCAGTGAAGAAGAAAAGTGTGCATGCTGTGGGGAAGCTATTGAGTCCACGACGGAGCATGTTGAGATATGCACCCGGTTGTATACATTTGGGCACTAGCCTACATGAAGCCTTGGGTTTTCGGGACAACAATGGAATGGAACGTCCGCGATAGAAATAAGTAAAGGATGGTTGGAAGACCCGTGGCGGAAACGTCTTGCGCACAGGATGGGTTTGTGAAAATTTATGAGCCCCAAAAACTCGCGCAACTTTTGGAACTTTCGAGAGGGAAAGTCGTCGATCGCCAGCACCCGTTATTTTCGTGGCTTGATGAAATGCCATGGTGAAATGGTGAAAATGCCATGACCGAGAATACAGTGCTACAGCTCCGAGAATGCACTTCTGGGGCTTTATAGGACATTCCATCCAGTCACACAAATAGAATGCGTTCGAAGGTCTCCTTGTGCTCCTCGTCTGTGCGGCTTACAACTAGAATGTCGTCGAGGCCGATGAAGATTAATGGGAGTCCATGCGTGAGCTCGTCCATGGACCCTTGAAGTGTTCGCCACCTCATTCTTCAAACCGTAAGGGATATGCACAAACTCAAATAGGCCGAATGTTGCAGTGATTGCTGCCCTCGGAACATGTCACCATGTTCTACCAGAAATCGATCTTGCTGTATATTTTGGTTCCTGCGAGACGAGCGCCGAACTCATGTATGTGGGGAAGGGGATATTGATCCGGAGCAAAGTGACGGCATTCAAAGCTCGATAATCACCACAAGGTCGCCAGTCGCCATTGTCCTGCTTTGGTGCCAGATGGAGAGGCCAATTGCTGGAGCGGGAAGGACGAATAACGCCGAGCTGAAGCATGTGTTCGAACTCACGGCGGGCGTCATCCAACCTCATTCCGACGAGCCTTCGTGCACGGGCGGCGACAGGTGGGCCGGTGGTGGCGATATGATGCGTCACCTTATGTTTCACGGGCAGTTCATCATTTCGGCGGGGCTTCGTGAGTTGCGGGTACTCAGAGAATACCTTGTCGCACGTTGAGACCGGCCGAAATGTATACAGATGTCAGATTATGTGAGTTTGAACTGTACGCCAAGTACAGCGAGGGATCTGATGTTACCCTTTAGGCGCCGAGCGCGAGCACTCGCATGCAGGTTGAAATGGCGGAGAAAGTCAGGCCCCAGTATGGCAAAGTTGACGTCGGCGATCACGAGCACCTGTGCAGGCGCACGAGTCCGACGTTTAATGTCATAGTCGGAGCCCATCCGACGCGATGGCAGTGTTGCTCACTGCATGGAGCGCGGGTGTGTACTTGCTGCGTTGGCGATCTCCGGCTCGAACGAGGGGCCATCAGATTTTTCCCTCTTCTTTCTTAAAGGGACTGTCTGCCGTCCTTCATCGCTTTTCTGTTTTGTACCGCAATAGAAAGCGTACCGTCTGAAGTGTCCAACCATGCAGCGGTTTCTCTGGAAAGTGAGTAGAAATTTTTAAAACAGAATTTTTCGATCTGCATTCGGTCTTCTTTCATTGGCGTGAAACATGCCCACAACACTGGTTGGTGGACGCGATGACGATTGTAGTGCCGGTAAAAATTAAAACCGAAAGCACATGTGATTCTTGAAGGATTACTTTATTTTCGCTGAACACTATTGTAATGAATGTAACAGTCGTTTTCAGCGTGCTAGCGGTTAAAGCCTTATTATACGATTACAGAACACTTGTCTTGCTGTAATCGCAGTCTATGCGTTTATTTTAGCACTGCTGTCGCAATGCAAGCCAAGTTTATTTATCAAAGAGAGACAGTAAATGCGCGCCTTCACAGAGCAGCACATGTGAGACATCGTAACAATACAGCGGCACATTACGACCAGCGCGGAGAGCCACATGGCATAGCACATGAGTTGAAGCAGAAGAAATTGATGATGGCGCCGCAAGCAGCGCCACCGAGCGCCTTTTTGGATGCGTGAGAAAAAACAGGGTCTAAAATTACTCTCTGACGCAACGGAAAGGTGCCTCAAGTGCATAAAATACAATTTCAAGTTATACATGTTTGTTTTTAAGCAAAACGAGTCTACCTGCGAGGATTTCTTGGCATACCAGTGGATTGAACCACATCGCCGTTGGGTGACGCTAGCGGTCATTCTTTCACGATTTTCAACATCAAATTAAAAATATAATTCCTTTTTATGGGGCAAAAGCATGCTCGTTGCTGCCGATGTGACGAACGATCTTCTCATTTTCACCACAATCAGAAAATATTTCCGAGCGGTAGACAGTCCCTTTAAGTACCGACAACCATTGAAGCGCCGCCGACGAATCTCATTGGCTAACGCTCGTTTTCGGTAGCCATGTTCTTCCTAACGCTTTTCCAGCATCTGGTGACACGCGTCCCCTGCTCACTAATGACGGGGGGTTGGCGGGAGGAGAAAGGCGCGTCGCGTTCGCATATTATCCGCTGAAAGGCGATTGGCTAATGTACTTAGACTTACGTGGCTTTGTAAATCTTCCGAGTTAGGAAGAAAATGGCGGCAGACGCCGGCTGCGCGTGAGAGAGGGCCGGGAGAGGAGGCAGTTGTCGGTGCTTAGGTCAAAGGGAAAGATCTAGGGGTTTGACTACTGGCCGGATGGTAATTTGTGACCGAACACTTTTTCGTAACTTAAAAACGACCTTTCCATTAAACAGCCAGTGCGTTTTGTAGAAACCATTCAACGAGATATATAGGTGCTGTCGTACTTAGAAAACAGAACATTTCGTAAACCATGCTTGTACTTCACGAGCGACGGGCGACGGGTGTGCCAATAAAACGACAACAGAAGTCTTCTGTATCTGTACTCTACCAGCCATCCGTAACAATACAAACTGTGCAGATAGTTCGACAACAGAAGACCCCGTCTTGTGTATCTACACCTTGCGGGCCAGCCGTTAAAATAGTGTTTTGCAATAATCACAAAATACAAGTCCCTTTACGGTGCATACGTGCATTAAAAAGAATGCTCTGCACATTGCCTCCACAAACGACGTTCCTTCAGTGAGCAGCTGCTGCTCACAAAGAACAAAGCCATTGTTCTTGCACACACCTGGAGGAATGATTAATCGCAAATACGTCATAATCCCCAACGAACTTTATTTCATAAAATTGTTCAGTAGCAAACATCCTTGAAGTATGTGACTTCCCACTTCATAGAAGGGCGCAAGAAAGTTCGCTATTCCCGAACACAGTGACAAACCTTGAAAAACAAGCTGTCTGCGAGGTGCAGCGCCAGTACGTCCTTCCGTACGAGGCATGGGGTAAGCATGGCTTGTTCTTGCGATTGAAGAAACAAAGCAACGCTATTGAGCAAAATATATCTTTTAATGCCGATGATGCTGAATCAAACAAATATTTCAAACCAAAAGAACAGTATGTTCATGTAAGATTGGCCGAGTATGTCTTGTAACCATGTTCTATTTTAATGAGAAAATGCTATTTTACTCACCAAGTGTCGCGGACAACTAAATCTGTTTTGCAAGAAAAACACGTTAAATACACAAGTGCTCTCGGTGAGCCAGAATCGCGTAGCATGGGGAACAGCGGAGTTCCAAAAAAAAAGCAAGCCTCAAAAGACATCATTTTACCGAAAGAATATTTCAGATTGGTTCATTGCTGACTATGGGCACTAACTGAACTCTAGAGGTTGTGGTGTGAGGTAAGGTATAAGATGCTAACTTCTAAAACAAACAAATGAAAATTAAAGCTTGTTGTCAAAGCAATGTACAAGAAGTTCGAAGTTGTGTCATATCATAAATTCATAATGTACAGCACAATTTAAAACGGTACAACAAGGCTTGTTGCTGAGCTAGTTGGTTCATTACTTGAGAAAAATAGGCATGGCTCAAAAAGGACGGGGACGAATTGAAGACATGCACTGACAAACTCGGGCGCCAACTTCCAACTGTTTATTACCAGAAACCGCGCTGATTCATACACGCTGACGAACAAGGTAATTTCATACCAGATATTGTAACATGGATGAACTAACAAATTATCATGAGCCAGTAATCTAACAGGTTCGAAAGACATGCACTGGAAACTGCATTGACCCGAGCTGTCAAATCATGCTAGCACACTAGAACACGTGTCCATTACAGGATCAATTCGAGTGATATATACGCAAAAGAGGCAGTGTACAACCTAAACTCGACACGTCTAGAAGCTATCTTTCAAGAACATCACTTCTTTCTTTGTCACTTAAATCTATAGTGATGGCGCGCTAACACACTGACCACCTGTTCTATTTATTAGGACCCCCTTTCTGGGCAGCTGCTTGCTCTCCTTAGAAATGTGGTTTGGCTGAAATGTGGCGCACAACCACAGCGCTTGCAATGACCTGCGAAATGTCTGTGCAGAAATAGCTTTTGCGAATTTGACGCTTAGGCTGATCGTCATGTCGACCATGGCCGATGACTCTTTTCGCTGATTAGTGCGTGACCGAGTGGGCGTGTTTACCATATATCTGCCTCAAATCATTATTTTTCATTAATGTTACTCCCGTTATACTTCGGCGCTACTTTCATAACTTCCAATGCTTGACGATCAGGAGTGTTTTCGCATTTCGGGCTTGGGTGGTCAAAGGGCATGTCAGCTGCTAAAAAGGCCCAGTATTGGCTAATTTGTGTTTACAGTGTAGCTTGCAAAAACACGCCCTCCGAGATCTGTGTCTTCTCTTTTTTTATCTATTCTCATTATTCTTTCCGTCTATTCTGTGAGCAGGTTCACGTAACGTTCCGGATGGGGCGAGAGTATTAGGGAGAAAGGAGAGCAGAGCAGCGATCTGAGTAAATGAAAGCGACAGAAAAGGAAGCAATTGAAACGGGCGCTCGCGTTTCGGCACCGGCACGCGCACCTGACGGCTTCTCCGGGATGTCCCGTGGAGTTGTATACGGCCGCGGGGGTGCGACACCGTAACTGCTAGTCCCTCCCCCGCTCCCCTCACCAGCACTACCACGTGGTATACCACGTGACGCGCTAACGAGAAGACGCGCGTACATGTTCAGTTGTCGAAAGCACAGAGCAATCTTTTAAGTGCGTTTGGTTCGCAGAAAGCTTGCCTGTTTCACTCGGAAAAGTTAGCAGGCCAGCGCTCTAGAACACGGAATGGCCCGAGCTTGTGCGCACACAGTAAAGCGAGGCGCGCACAGGGCCGTACCGTACAGAAACACGTGTGACTGTTTTCAAGTACGGAGCGGTGTGTAATCTGCATGTGGCTGCAGCTGCGTGTCTACGCTGCAGACGATTGTGCCGCAACATTTCGCGCAGCTGGTCGATACATCTCCGAGTTGGGTGTCGATCGCCGTGCTAGAAGTCCGCACGCGGGTCAAGAGAAGTGCCGCAGGCAGGTTCAGTAGTGGCGCAGAAGTTGACTTGTATACGCCTTTATTTCGCCCGGAGTAACAAGGTTAGTGCTGGAAACCAAATAGTTCACGATGTCGCGGTTCGACATTTCTGGGGAGGCGGAGATGTTCGAAGTCGTATCCGTTCCGGGTCGAAGCGTGTAGGGATCCACTCCGTCGCACAACCGCACCTTTTCCTCATAGCGAGAACACGCTTGCCCTATCAGTTCCGAATAGTACGCCGCATTTAACGGCTACCTTGTGCCAGCCGGAGGCATGATGCACAATAAATGGCTCGCGAAAAAGAAAGTGACCGTGGCAATGCGGCTCCGTCAGCTCCGCCGTATACTGAACACTGTAGCCGTACGGCTGGTATACGTACGGCTTGTCTGTGCGGCTGTTCACCAATATGGCCGCCGCAGTATAGGACCGCAGCAATGGTGACGTCACGTGCAAGCCATGCTTAGATTCTGTACGAGACTGTCAAGCCGAAAGGTTGCGCCGAAGTTGGTCGCCGGCGTTGCCACGAGTGGTCAGCTATCTCAAGTGCACTCGTAAGGAAGTCTGTCCTTGAGGTGCGCGAGTCGGCCTCCTGTTTCCGAATATCTCGTATACCGATGATAGGTAGTTGTGGCGAAGACGAGCAGTCGAAGATGCGGTCGGCGAGTGCAGCTAGCCGGTCGAGACTCATATCGTGTGATATATAGTATATGTGTGTGGTCTCTATAGGAGGCGTCTTAAAAACAATTCGCGCAAAATTGGAAGCTCAGTTGCGCTTGCTTGCGGAGTGCTCACCTATAGTAACTGACGCATCCGGTGCAGCAGTTGTGACGGTCGTTGGTCAACGCGAGTTCCTCGGAAAGAAGCTGCTCGAGCCTATACTCTGTTGCGATCGCTCGAGGCGCTGCAGGACCGTGCGTTTCAGGTCGTCGTTGCAGAAGGCATACCCGCAAGCAAGTCGTCTATGGCATCGGCGATGTCGGAGGGTAGCGCGGCGACGATGTGCAGGTACTTTACAGCCTGCGCCGAAACGGAGAACGAGCCTCTACATGCGGAAACCAAACTGGGGGATTCATGGACCGAAAGCTGGGAAGCTGACGTTGAAGCTGAAGGGCAGAGAGGCGAACTTATGTTCTGTGTTTTGACCATGTCTGCTCTTGCTCTTGGGGGGGGGGGGGGGGGGAGCAAGAGCGGCAAGAGAAAATTTGGGGGAGGGGTAGCCGTCCTTCCGGCTTGAAGACGTGTGTGCACACGATGATGGACGCGGTCAAGGATTATCTGTACACAACGTGATAGGCGCAAGGGGCTGATTTCGCATATCCATAATTTGAGCGCGCTCTAATAATAACAATAATAATAATAATAATAATAATAATAATAATAATAATAATAATAATAATAATAATAATACTAATAATAATAATAATAATAATAATAATAATAATAATAATAATTGGCAGAACGGTCCTTGACGCCCGAAACCAACCTGTTTCCGTGTTGCACGCCTCTTACGCCGTCGTTTAATTATATTATGCCCAAGCTATCTTCAAGGCCAAGCTTTCGAATAAAGAAAGAGTGGGCTCTATAAAATTGATCAGACGAACTACAGGCCCTTACGTTGCTATATCGCACTTGAAACTACGATATAATTTCATCATATATCCTGACTACGCACAGTTACTTTTCGTAAAACCACTATATGAGAACGCGTATTGATAACAAAGTTTGTCCATGACTGCAGATGGACCGAGCATGCACGTTCCGTGCGCTCTTACCCTTCGTCATCGGCTACTGCGTCCCGTCCATCTACGTGCTGATAGCAATGGCCTACCGGCTATGCTACGACTTCGAAGAGGTCGTATACACAGACGAAGGCGTGAGTGAATTCTTTATTCTATGCTTGGACCACTAGCCGAGGGTGAGTCTCCATCCCGTATTTCCTTTGCACGTGTTAAAGAGGACAAGGCTCCTGCGAGTTCCCTCCGTGCGAGCGCTTTGTATACAATGAATTAAGTTCCTCCGTGCTTCTTGCAGCGCATCAGGGCGTGCCAGAATTTTTTCGGGGGGTGGGGGGTGCAACCATGCTAGTAAACGCTCGTGACGCATTTCCGCGCGGTCTGTCGTCGTCGGGCTCGTAGTCTGATAGCGACGATTTTCTTGCGGCGGGGATGGAAGGAATTTTCGACGTGGCGAATCACCTCAGGTTTGACCCGCTGGCGAGGAGCGATTCGTCGGGAAGCGCGTCAAAACAGAAATGGCGGCTACGACGTCATCATAACTTGTACCGGCTGCAACGATTACGTAGGGGAAGTAGGGGGGTCACCTCGGGTCACCTCCGAGGGTGTCAATGCACCAGGTGCGGCCTATAATGCTGGATCGCGCTCGCGAACTACAAAATTCATATAAAATGCCTTCCAAGCTTTATTCGCTGTCGATATTTTGCAGATGGTACACGCACGTACACGGAAATCGATCCAGCAGGCTATCTCGGCCGCGAAATTTTGTGTCAGTACCCCTTTAAGATGGCTGACCTCAAAATGAGTCGATATCAATAGCGAATTCGACTGCTGGTTGCTGCGCTCACACTATGTCGCGGCAATGGGGAACCATCGCGAGATTGCAGCCAGAGAAACAGCAAATCAGTCAACTCTCTACGCTACTATCGCTCGGGTGATGGCAACAGCAGCTTTGCGGCGAGTTCTTCGTGTCCGACGTCGGGAAGTTCACCCCTTGCGTCCCCTAGGGAGCAGTGGAGAAACTAATGTGCAAAAATGTTTCATTCAGATGCCGTGAAGCGGCTTCCGCGTCCGCGCTGTGCCGATAAACGCGTACGCCTCGGGTCAACTGCAAACAATATAAAAATAATAAACGAAGGTCATAGGGTCTTCACATATATTAAAAAAAGACTGCTTATATTGCCCCTGAAAAAATGTCTTCTCAGTAATGCACCTGTTTTTAGAGGTCGACCTCAATGGGAACGGTGTAAGCTTGGTCTTTGTAAGCTGGCTTTCCCACAAAGGTGTTGCAGTGAACCCTACTAAGAATACGGTCTTGTAGGTACGCTTGGCAAACGTCGCTGGCAGTGTCGTCGTCGATGTGTCGTGGTGGACTCACAACGTGGCCTTTGATAGTAATGAGCATCAGCCTATGTCACCTTTGTGTCGTGTGCTAAAAACAACTTCGCCAGTCATCCACCTTCAGAGAGTGGAATGACTCACAAGTTTGTATGTTTGTTCTTTATTACAATAAGCTTACCATAATCTATGGAGTAAAACCGCGTACGTCTTGCAGGTGACCAACGTGTTCACGAGCATAAGTCGAGTGACAGCGACGCCGCCCTGGTCAGTGGGCTGGGTCGCAGCCACGGTCGTTCATCTGGCCTGCATCGTGTGGATCAACAGCGACTTCGCGTACTTCTGGTACGCCCGTGAAACGCTGCTGCCGCAGGGAGAGCGAGACGTGTACCGCAGCGCGGTGCAGTTCGCGCGCCACCTGCAGTGGCAGGGTGCGGTCGCGCTCGTGCTGATTTCCACCGTGCCAGTTAATTACTCACTGACGCTGCATTTCACGTTCGTGACGACGTACTTCGTCGCCGACGTCCTCTATCTTCGCACCGTGGACGACTTGGAAGCGGAACTCTTGGCATGCTGCAAGGACTCCATGGTACGGCGTCTCTCGCAGTTTCTTTCTTGCTCTTCGGTTTGTGAATGCCAGTCCGTCTTCGATGCAGGTATCCTCCTTGTACTTTCATCACCGCGCAGCTAACAACGTGATGAAGGTAATGACTGTGTGCATCCTGCTGAACTTGGTGGCCTTCTACGTTGCGACGCTCTCATACGGTGAGATTCCTAGTTCTTTCTTTCTTTTTGCGCAATGTTGCAAGTACAGAGAGAGAGAGAGAGAGAGAGAGAGGGGGGGGGGGGGGGGGTCAAAAGTTCGCAGGCCGCTATCCCTTGTATTAATATGGCAGCGTGGCCTGCGAACTTTTGACCACCCCTGTACTTGTCGCGTACCCATGAAATCGAAATGACACAAAGAATCACTGCTGTACAGCGTTTATTGGTATGCGTTCGCTTGCTTTGCGCTAGGCATATCGGAAGTGACAGTGTATACAACAAGTGGGAAGCCTACGAGATATATGCTCAATGCTATGGCGCTTCCATTCTCCGCGTTGCTGTCAAGAAGTTCTTACCTTGTACAACGACATAGAAAACAATAAGAAACACCTGAATTCGGGTATACAGAGCCTGCACTGCGGAGTTATCACATTGCATATCCAGCCATTAGTTGAGAAAGTAACATCCTGTCAATAGGAATGTCAATGTGTCAAAGTAGCTTCTGAAGCTGAGCACGAATCTGCGGTCGTGCCATACCTGACGACACTATACCGATGTTCAAGGAATATAAGATGGAAAGTCATACAGAGGTTATTTATTTATATGTTTTTAAACGAGTACGCTCGCGACTATACTGAAGCACCAGGGCTCCGAGGCTACCGTAAATAATGCTTAATCGGCGCACCCCGAACGATCTGTTACTAAGATACAAATAAAAAGATCAAAATTGTCACCAAGCCGTATGCGCATAGCCTATAGCGGCTAGTGCAATACGTTAAGTATAGCTTCGTGGTTGACATCATATATTTCATAAACAACCCAGCATACAATCGCATCAGAGTCCTTCCGGTGTTAGGCCAATACGTCACCACGTTGATAGCATTGTGTGTAAATGAGCGACCTCAAATGCGTCCGACAATAAGTCTAGACAGATGCTTTATAATGTCGAAGGAAGTGCCCTTTGCAGACGTGGCTTCGATGCTTTGTTTGGGCACGGAAATAAAATTTCCAAAGACGTTCCAGATTGCAGCTGTTTTCACCTCGACGATGCGGCTCATGCATAGGCGTGCGCAGGGTTCGCCATTAGGAGGAGGAGGGGGGGGGGGAATTTCACAGCACCCCCCGTTCCCCCCCAGCTGATTGGTCGAGTCCGGAAGGAAACATACTTAGCAATGGATACAAACATGAAAATGGAGCTACGACGTCCCTCTCACAACGCCCTGCCTATGTTGCCGGCTTTCCGGGTTAAAGGGGGGAAGCAACGGGGGGGGGTT